>NC_089853.1:21292567-21585067 GCF_036373705.1 Amia ocellicauda
ATGTCCCTGTTGTACATACATAACAAACCAAACAGAGGTAACTCATAATAACTATAATACCAGTTTAAACAAACTAGTAAGCTCTATTGAAAAAAATAGAAAGCAGCTTGAAAATAAGAAAAGTTAATGATTACTCCCGTTTCAAGATCTAGACACCTCCCACAGATGAAATTGTAGACATGTTATTTAGGTCATCCTGATGTTATTGCTGACAGAACAGACACATTGCTGTCTGTTAACATTATTACACAATCTCATCAGCTACATTCAAATGTTCATATTAGGGAATCTGGAGGGAATTAAATCAACCAAGAAGAGTGTCTGTGACTTCTTACGTGCACTGTCCATCGAAAATCATCAGAGCAAAACAATAAAAATAAAAATCAGCAATAGAATAACTCATCATTTTAAAAGGCTATAACCTCTAACATTTGTCTCAGGCATTAACAATATCGGTCGAAACAGGAATCCAATTCTTACGATCACTAAAATAAAAGGATGGTTGCCATGAGCCTATTAGAGTTTAGCAAATGAGCAGAAATATTAGCATTATTATTATACATATATTATTCTTATTTCATTATATCATATTAAATAGAGAGTAATATGACCCCCAAATCCCATTGTTCTACACAGTGTAGACTAGTTATCAGAGATCTGATTACATGTTCTCTTTCAGTTCAAAAAGTGTCAGTTTCCTACATCAGTTCCCACGAAGGCCTTCAGCAACTCGGATACAAATCAAAGCTCAGTAACTTGTGTCCTGACAGGCAATATCCCATAGGTTGGTGGCCCCTATTCTCCTTTAGAGCATGTTTCACTTTCAGAAGAGCACTATATGAAATCTGAAGCCCACTCCACAATAATGGAGATTGCCATGGGTTGCAGTAATGGAGCAGTAATGGAACAGCATAATTGCAAAATTACCAATTTTTAAATGCATTTAAAGGTAATTTTGCAATTATGCTGTTCAGTAACCATTTGCAAATTCCTTCCATTTTCACAGCTGCTCCCAGGTCATCTGTTATGCACACAAAATGAATTATCTAGGCCAGTTAATTTAACCAGGTACTTTATAATTACACATTTTTAAAAAGGCTTTTTGAAAAAATATTGTGTTTGCATAAATACATACTTGTGAAATAACAATGTATATACATTTATAATTAAACTAACCAAACCAAAAAACAGGAATCTAATAATGGAGATTTACGTTAATGCTTAATCAAATGCACCACAATTAATACAAATACAATAATATTATTATACTTTCAGATGTAATGTTTATTATCTTGATGGAAGCTGGTCTCTGTATCCAGGCATAACTCAAAGCCTCTGTTTATTAGGGACAGGTTCTTGTCAAAGGACTCCATCAGTAATAACTGAAGGGCACTTCAAGTACTAGGAAATAAAGAAATACCTGCTCCTCATAAATAACAGTACAGGGAGCAAAAGGTTTGAGAAATGAATGAGAAGTTCTCTGAAAGAGCAAATATAGTGAACATTAGGGATTGCCAGACCTCCAGGACAATGCTGAGAGGAGCCACAGGCAAGAGTCAGTGGAAGGAGTGATCTACGTGCCTACAGTAGTGATTTAGATTGGTTTTGTTATTCCCTTGTCAAAATGTTCATACATTTATACAAAATTAACGGGAGCATATCCTCTGTGAACCCTCTATATGTTGTGATGTTTTTAAAGCCGTAAGCGCTGTAAAGTCAGTATTGCTTCACATTGCCCTAGTGATCAATTTTACACCCCTGTGAAGATATGCAGGTAGACACCTGCACAGCAAGTGACACGTTCAGAACCACTGACTAGTATTACAGCAATAGTTACCTACCCAATTTTATGCCCCAACAACAGCCTGAACTCCAGAGCTAGCCCGCAACACGATTTCAAGCTAGAAATCAACACCTAATTCAGTTAAGTGAGTAGAAAGACAACTCTAACCTTAACTTCATCACTTTAGTTTATTGAAACATTTAGCAAAATTACTGAACATATTGTTCTGTACACAATATATCTATTTCTATATCCTTTTGAAATACTACATTGCAGGCATTAAGATTATACATTGCAGGTAAAACTGCCATATTCTGCTTAGAAATGGGTTTTAAAATGAATTAAACTTACCCTCCAGCGGCCTGCAGCCCATAAAGTTTTGAAGCATCCAAAACATTGCCACTTGCTAGTCGCGCCTTCAAAGAAAGGTAATTAAATTGTTAATTTAATGCATTCTTTATATGTTTACAGGCCACCATTTTAAAACATTATTCAAGCACATCTTACATTATTCAAAGGTTTGTATTACATACATATAAAGTTCAGTCATAAAAATACATGTAGGCAATAGTGACACATCCATTTGATTTAATGTGGTTTAAGAATCTGCACAAGAATGCATAGAAAATCCTATACTGTTGGACTGAATATTGTACTTAATTTTGTTTAATTTTAAAATAAGACCTATAACACTGTAATAATTAAGACTGCGTCAATAGCTTTGGAACTGCTTAAAGCAATATTTTACTGATCCACAAAGCATGCACTATTTGCAAATTTTACCTTAGTGTGCATGAGTTAGTCTTCATATTGTAGAATTGTCCAGTTTACAAATGCATTTAGTTTCTTGATAATTTAATTTAAAATAATATTTTTTTAAAGAAGCACCTCATAACACATGCAGAACATTCTAGTGACAGTATGAAATGGTCACGTACAACACACTGACAGAGAATGGAAACAGAAAAGACAGAAAAACTAAAAGAAATTAGCCTGAATGAAAGATGAATAACAGCAATTAAAGACCTGGGAGTCCAAAGCAGTGCTATCTGAAAAAGAACCAAGGAGAGGGGAATAGCACGTTAGAAAATGACTTCTTTATGGGTAGTTTATTATATAAAACAAAACAGACTGTTGTATCCGAGGCTATCTTTTTGTAAAACAAGAATTTATGGATGCATTGCTGCATATCCTTGTATGTTTTAAAAAGCACCAACATAATTTTGTCTCTAGAGAGATCCAGAAGGTAATCCTTAGTAATTAAATTCTGCAGAGGTGTTGCATATGCCAAGACGCACATTCTTGCATCTTTTTCTTGTATAAAACGGTATCATGCTTATTGTTAATGTTCAGCAATAGAAATGGTACATAACTGGTGTGGTATGGATAACGGCTTGTGCAGCATATGTTTTTTTTGCTTCATTTTCAAAGGGGAATGACAACAATAAAACTGTCTAATTTGATCTTCAAGTCTAAACAATGTCAGTCAATTGTCACTTTTTTGCAAACTTCGTAACTATAATGTATCATTACCATATTGCCATATCAATAAATACACGCCTACAAGAAGTTGGAAACCCCAGTATCTGTACAAGAATAGTGATGTGAACAATGTAATATCTTGTATTCCTCTGCTGTGACATCCTGATTCAACAAAAGGATACCAGTGGTTGATTATTGGCCAAGGGCATAAGGTCCAGTATCCACCAGTCTTGTGGAAGACATATTTCTTTATGCCTTGTCACCCACAACAAAGCCCATATATCCAGTCTATATGGATACCTTGTCTACATATATGCAGACCCAGTTATCAAAAAAATCAACAGTTACAAAATACCAGTCAAGACACAGGACACAGGAGGAAACTCGCAGTTGACAAACAATTTAGTAGTTCAAGCAAGTACTTCTTAATTATGCAAATCATGAATTTATGTATAATCAAAAATATGAATCAACAACAACTAGAAGTCTACCCAGGCATTTTATAAGCCAGTTTGAAAAGAAAAATTGAAACATGTTGATAAGGATCAAAACCCAAGAAGTAGTGATCCCCTCAGCCTACTAACTAATCCCCATGTTCTGTGCAGACAGGGATAGTCAAACATTGGATGGATTGACATTTCAGAGAGCATTTCTGTTCTTCTAACCTTCTTGCAGTTAGATATTGTTATTTTTACCAACCTCAAAAATCCTTAAGGGCATTTTCAGTGCAGCGAATAATCTAAATAAGAGACTGCATGATTTTAATGCACTTCAATCAAAAACAGTAATGAAATTATTTTTACCAACAATAATATTGTGTACAAAAATACAAATTATGTCCTCTGGTTAAGTGCATTGTGTAATACAATGACTGTGAATAATTTAATCAGACTCTTGTGAGACATGAAATCAGGCAAATAATGCCCGATTAATATGCATTGAAACCATACTTTTTGCCATTCACATTACTCACAACATTGCTGTCAGTGTGTAACAGCCTGTGATTCTTTTGTGAGCATTCATGAAGTAAACAACATAAAGCTTACATTGAGTTAATTGTGATCACAGGGACCTCCTATTCAAAACCACCCTGCACACATTTAACCCTAATCATATTCAATCAACAAGATCAGTTTCGCATATGTAAACTAACAGGACATTATTTAATGATATTATTGTCATCTTTTCCTTTGAATTTATCAAACATTGTCTTTTGCTGCATTATACAATATTACTCTACAAATGTGTGGCCTGGAAGGCTCGAGTGCCAGATGAAAATGGATTTATCTGCATTCCAGCCCTTCTGTTTATCTCCAACAGCAGGATGGCAGCATTATTCATAGGACCAGGCAATCTGCAATCTGGATATTAGGAGAATGGTCCCTTGGTGTGTGCCAGAAATACAGAAATACTCAACACTGTCCAGAGGACAGGATCGCAGCCATAGCATCTATTCATAAGCTGGCCTCAGGCTTCAAGCTATTAAACAATACAATAAAATGCATTGTCTAATTTGGTTAGATGCTACACAATATGTGCCTTTAATCTTTGACACAGACAGAGACTCTTGTTCCCCAAATACATATGATAAAAATGTTATTTTAAGTTCACCTGTCTCTTTTGTCATTTCTTGCTGGTTCTAAATCCCATGATAAGTTCTGTTTGGCTTTGCCTTGATATTTCTGTTAAAACTGTTATCTTCCACCTTTTAATTAAAATGTCATGGTTAGGTTTCTGAAAAAGACATATTAAACCAGTAGTGGAAAGCACATGGAAATTTATGAAGTGCAGTAAATAGGGACCTGGTACAATATAGAGGTGTTTCCCTTTAACAATCGCTCCCAAAAACACTTGTCCAATAACACCGCTCCTACATTTGTGAATTAACATGGTGATTCATTTGAGCAGAAAGGAGCCACCCAGTACACACAAGATATGTGAGTAGTGAAATTACCAATAGCAGTTGCAGATTATCTACTTTCAGCTAAAATACAGAACACTGTACTATCACAAAAGGCAAAATGGTTCACCCAATTATCTAAATTAAGCTATTTAAAATTAGAAAACTATATTTATTTTGCGCTCTTAATAAAGTTCTTTTTTTATTTGAGGAAAGTGCACTTAGCAATACAAAAGATGATTGTAAACTGACTGAATTTCATAACTGGTGAAAAAATAAAGATAGCTTCAGATTAGTTTTCCATTATGAAGCTTTAAACATCTAGGGAGTTAAGAGCGTTTGGCTCAATCTAAAATCTTTAGTCCAAAAGCCTCTTTTAAACATAGAGCTTACAGGTCAGGGAAATATTAAATGATCTAATATTTGCATGTGATTGATATTCACTGCTTTCGATGGGACATGTATAATTCAACATAATACATAAGACACCACAGGATTTTATTACAGCTAACAAAGAAAGAAAATCTAGCATCAATGGGGCAAAGCAAAACCTTGTAATGTACGGAATGGACAGCAACTAAATAAAATGAATCCACGCATTTCTGCATTAATTGGAAAGCCTTAATAAAACTGAATTACTGATCGCATGAAGTGTTACAAAACACGATGATTTAATTAAATCGATTTCATCACAATTATTACAAAGCATGGACCACATTGTAAAAAAGTTAAATAGGTTGTGGTCTGATTACGTAAAAGACGAGAGTATGGCTGGGAGGGGGGGGGGTCATCATTCAGACACAGTGCAGAGATGGGAGAAATCAATGAACCAGTACGAGAACCCTGTGGGATCTGGTAAAACATACTTAATGAAGTGGATTAAACAGCCACAGGGATAATTACATTTTCCAAATATTGCTTGTTTCAACACAACTACACAAGTCTACATAGAATACAGCGTTCCTACCACTTTCAGATAAAGTAAAATAACAACTGCACATATACTGGACCATAAAGCCATAAAATACAACCAAGCTGTAACTAACAATGAAAGAAAACCAGTCTTCAGTTTCACCTGCACTAGAAATTCAAGCACAATCAAATTTCTGTATGCTCACATTTTGCACATCAGAAATGTATGTATACATGTGTGTGTATATAATAAAGCTCTATGGCAAATGCATGTGTACAGCATACTTAATCAAGGAAGAAAGTAGTCCAGGGTTCAACATTTCAAAAAATAAGACATCTTACTACTAGACTAAAATGAATATTCTGAACAATGCTGACCGGGTTTGAAAATGCCCTTGGGAATGAGAATTAGCATCTCACTCCAGTAGCTGTTCTACTGAAGTGAAGACTGGGCTGGCAGAGAGTATAAACCCATGGAGATTCAGCTGAAAAGCCACAAGAACAGACAGCATGGTCAGGAATGAGCAGACAAAAACAGACAAATTATGATAGTAAAGTTTGTATCCGTACTAGCACAAGCATGCAGTAAACCTTGGGAAATAAACAGTGTTATAGGGGATTAAGCTGCCCTTCCCCCCTAAAATGAATAAATCTAATTAAAATGTAAAAAATAATCATACTAGGAATACATCACACTGATGCTGTGGGTCTCCCCAAGACACCAGGCATTCTAAGCAGGGTAATGTGCTCATATATACAGTGGGGGAAAAAAGTATTTGATCCCCTGCTGATTTTGTATGTTTGCCCACTGACAAACAAAATGATCAGTCTATAATTTTAATGGTAGGTGTATTTTAACAGTGAGAGACAGAATAACAACAACAAAATCCAGAAAAATGCATTTCAAAAAAGCTATAAATTGATTTGCATGTTAATGAGGGAAATAAGTATTTGACCCCTTCGACTTAGTACTTGGTGGCAAAACCCTTGTTGGCAATCACAGAGGACAGACGTTTCTTGTAGTTGGCCACCAGGTTTGCACACATCTCAGGAGGGATTTTGTCCCACTCCTCTTTGCAGATCCTCTCCAAGTCATTAAGGTTTCGAGGCTGACGTTTGGCAACTCCAACCTTCAGCTCCCTCCACAGATTTTCTATGGGATTAAGGCCTGGAGACTGGCTAGGCCACTCCAGGATCTTAATGTGCTTCTTCTTGAGCCACTCCTTTGTTGCCTTGGCTGTGTGTTTTGGGTTATTGTCATGCTGGAATACCATCCACAACCCATTTTCAATGCCCTGGCTGAGGGAAGGAGGTTCTCACCCGAGATTTGACGGTACATGGCCCCGTCCATCGTCCCTTTGATGCGGTGCAGTTGTCCTCTCCCCTTAGCAGAAAAACACCCCTAAAGCATAATGTTTCCACCTCCATGTTTGACGGTGGGGATGGTGTTCTTGGGGTCATTCCTCCTCCTCCAAACACGGCGAGTTGAGTTGATGCCAAAGAGCTCGATTTTGGTCTCATCTGACCACAACACTTTCACCCAGTTCTCCTCTGAATCATTCAGATGTTCATTGGCAAACTTCAGACGGGCCTGTACATGTGCTTTCTTGAGCAGGGGGACCTTGCGGGCGCTGCAGGATTTCAGTCCTTCACGGCGTAGTGTGTTACCAATTGTTTTCTTGGTGACAATGGTCCCAGCTGCCTTGAGATCATTAACAAGATTCCTCACCGTTCTCATGATCATTGAAACTCCACGAGGTGAGATCTTGCATGGAGCCCCAGACCGAGGGAGACTGACAGTTATTTTGTGTTTCTTCCATTTGCGAATAATCGCACCAACTGTTGTCACCTTCTCACCAAGCTGCTTGGCGATGGTCTTGTAGCCCATTCCAGCCTTGTGTAGGTCTACAATCTTGTCCCTGACATCCTTGGACAGCTCTTTGGTCTTGGCCATGGTGGAGAGTTTGGAATCTGATTGATTGATTGCTTCTGTGGACAGGTGTCTTTTATACAGGTAACGAGCTGAGATTAGGAGCTCTCCCTTTAAGAGAGTGCTGCTAATCTCAGCTCGTTACCTGTATAAAAGACACCTGGGAGCCAGAAATCTTGCTGATTGATAGGGAATCAAATACTTATTTCCCTCATTAACATGCAAATCAATTTATAACTTTTTTGAAATGCATTTTTCTGGATTTTTTTGTTGTTATTCTGTCTCTCACTGTTAAAATACACCTACCATTAAAATTATAGACTGATCATTTCTTTGTCAGTGGGCAAACGTACAAAATCAGCAGGGGATCAAATACTTTTTTCCCTCACTGTATGTATGTATATATATATATATATATATATATATATATATATATATATATATATATATATATATATATATATATATATATATATACACACATATACATATACATATATATACACCGATCAGCCATAACATTATGACCACCTACCTAATATTGTGTAGGTCCCCCTTTTGCCGCCAAAACTGCCCTGACCCGTTGTGGCATGGACTCATAGACACTAAACCTCTGAAGGTGTGCTGTGGTATCTGGCACCAAGACGTTAGCAGCAGATCCTTTAAGTCCTGTAAGTTGCGAGGTGGGGCCTCCATGGATCGGACTTGTTTGTCCAGCACATCCCACACATGCTCGATTGGATTGAGATCTGGGGAATTTGGAGGCCAAGTCAACACCTTGAACTCATGATTCATCAGAACCAGGCCACCTTCTTCCATTGCTCAGTGGTCCAGTTCTGATACTCATGTGCCCATTATAGGTGCTTTCGGCAGTAGACAGGGGTCAGCATGGGCACCCTGACTGGTCTGCGGCTACGCAGCCCCATACGCAACAAACTGCGACACCTTTCTATCAGAACCAGCATTAACATTTTCAGCAATTTGAGCTACAGTAGCTCGTCTGTTGGATCGGACCACACAGGCCAGCCTTCGCTCCCCACGTGCATCAATGAGCCTTGGCTGCCCATGACCCTGTCGCCGGTTCACCGCTTTTCCTTCCTTGGACCACTTTTGATAGGTACTGACCACTGCAGACTGGGAACACCCCACAAGAGCTGCAGTTTTGGAGATGCTCTGACCCAGTCATCTAGCCATCACAATTTGGCCCTTGTCAGAGACGCTCAGATCCTTACGCTTGCCCATTTTTCCTGCTTCTAACATATCAACTTTGAGGACAAAATGTTCACTTGCTGCCTAATATATCCCACCCACTGACAGGTGCCATGATAATGAGATTCTCAGTGTTATTCACTTCACCTGTCAGTGGTCATAATGTTATGGCTGATCGGTGTAAATATACATATCTATACTGTATATATCAAGGCTTCATTACATTTCACCGCTGCTAGCTAGTTAATCCAGATGGATTGCTCTGTGGATGCAAATTGTTTTCATGTGATACATCATATATATATATATATATATATATATATATATATATGTTTTATCAGACTGTGATGGATGTAACAAAAATCTGTATATTTGCCATCCACAAACGATTCAAGAACACAAATTTACAATATTTGCCCTAGGTTATACAAAGCTACCTGATATAAAGATATACCACAAAAAATTCTGGTCCAACACAAAGGAGAAAAATGTTCAATCTGTCCAACTAAACAATTTTTTCAATTAACTGATTGGAAGCTCAGCTGGAACAGAAACCTGAAGACCCTACAGCCCTGGAGGACTGGAGTTTGACACCCCTGATTCATCAAGCCCAGCAACCCTGTATATAAAGAGGAATCCATTCCCCACTCTATTGCAAGGTGCAGACACATTTCTTTTTGTCATATCAACATTTGGGGTAAACAGTGCTGAGACTGGGTGCTGTATTCTGAAAGAGCAGAATTAATTACTGTGCCTTGGATATAAATAAATAAGTATTTAAATGGACAACTAAAAGTCCAAGGTGCTGCACTGCATTAGTCTATGAGCTTACAGAAAAAATATGAGTTACAAGGATTTTCTTTAAAGTCTAAAGTCTAGAATAAGACACTCTGTCCTAAAGAGAGCATTTCTATTGGAATAATACTGCAGAGATACTGTTGATTTGAAAACAGTACTGTTATTGCTTGGTAGTGTTCTATATCATCCCTTTAAAGATAAATGTGCTTGTTATATTTTATTCATGCTGTATGTCCCAGGTGATTAATCACTATGTGACTACCAAAGGTATCTCAGTGCAGCATTGGTGGAAATCTCAACTATTGCTACTACCAAATATGAGAAATAAGGCAATAGAGGAAAACTTTAAAATCAGACATATTGAAGAACAACATTATACATACATACATATATATATATATATATATATTATATATATATATATATCATAAATTACAGACAATAAAAAGTACTGTTAATCAAATCTATTGACTTCACATGTAAGATGAGACTGACTTAATTTGATTTCATTTGAGTCGACTGCCAAAAACACTTATTGAAAGGCTCATGTTTGATCCTAAATTTGTACAGTGTCCTCAGGTATTAGAGGATATTCCTTTGGGGGTAAAAAATCCTTTCTAAAATTATGGAAAATCTAAATGGGTTGCTGAACGTAACATTGAACAAAATCCAATTATCCCTTTCACACTCAGTTGACTAAGCTTTTACAATGGTATGTCAAATGATATGTCATGGGGTATTTCCAGTGAATTCAAACGTGCCTACAGTTACATGATACATAAATTGTAATGCAAAGCAGGACAGTCCAGCACACTTGTGGGCTTGCATTATGTTTCATACAACAAGTCATAGTATGAGAACAATAGTCATATGCTTATATATTGAATGAAAACTGGAGTAATTGGAGTCAAAGATAAACAATCTAATCTTCCTAAGTGTATGAAAGACATTAAATAGACAACTTCAGCTCTGCCCTAAACTGATTTCACATTTAATACACTATTGGGCAAATCCATATGTGTTGTACAGAGGGGGGACAGAAAGACGTTGCTTTTCTTTACAATAAACAGAATCACAATAGCTTGCCAAAACACTTTTAAATGAAGAAATAAAGCACAGATTTAAAGGGAAACACGATCTGGTAACCTACATTTTTTGATTTATCTTACTAAGGAGACGTGACTGTCTTTATCTCAGACCCCTGTTAGACTGATGTTCTAACACATTAAATGACAGTGCAAACAAAAACTAAACAGCTAAGTGCATATTTTATACCTAATAAGGTAGATTACTTGGAACGCCACAAATCTGAGAATTGTTAGATTAAACATATTCATGTGACTCATTATTGAATTACCATAACAGATTGTAATAAAATGGTTTAAGTCAATATTTGTGACTCCATTCAAAACAACAACAACAACAAAACAGAAGTACACTGAAAACTATTTAACTACAATTATAACATAAAAGTGATATGCTTTCATTGAGCGCTGACCTCAGCCACTGGCTTACTTGTTCTTGTTGTGTCTTATGTAAAAGGTGTACTGTGAGAACAGTTGCCATATGAAAGTCTGAGGCTTGTTTGTTTTAAATAAGGTAGAAGAGAGTCCCTAGGCACCACGCCAACTGTAATGGAAAACCATTGCAAACTTCTTTTCTGGTTTACCCAGCTCATGTTGTTCCACACAGTTAAGTTGATTGTTCCCACTCTGAATCAATATACTGCCATCCAACATGGCATTGGTACAGCTGAATATGTTTCTCTGTGTCTTCAATTTCAGAATCTTTTAAATATAAAATGAATATAAAATATACATAAAATACATGTTTTTTAAACATCATTCTTGATCTTAATTGTTTTTCTGCAAACCTTGGTTCTAGCTTGTAGAGACTTACAATACAGGTTGAATAAGTGTAGTGTTTTACTAAATGTAACAGAGCACAGTTTAAGGATATGAATAAAACAGCTGCTTCTCCCATGATTATGCTACTACTGCTAATGTTCATTCAACACCCTCATCCATCACCGTTAAGGGAATATATTTATATTTAAGAGATAATATAATGGCTAAACATCCTCAGCTTCAACAGGTATTCTTCAACTGTGCTTTCTACCAAACAAAACAAAACAAACAAAAATTTGTACATATATATTGTGATGCCCCAACGAGTATGATCTACGATGGCAGGTATATGTGGCTGCAAGCGTCTCCCCCTTCTCCCATTTACACCTGACGTGGACATGGAAACGTACTAGGATCCTACCTGCCGGCTCGGCCAGACAGCCTCACCTGAAGCTTATCAACACACAATATTAAAAGCACACAGACATTACAGAGTAACTTTGGGGAATAGAGGGGAGGGCGTAAGGAGAGCGTGAGCAGTGTGACAGAAAGCGATAAGTCAAAATAACCGACTGACCAGATACCAGATGAGGACCTTAATTACGGACAGACGACCCTGGTTTGGGCACTGACCCCGATTTCGAAACATGACCCTGCTACACAATCATGAGAGCGCTGTTCGCCAGTGCCCTGAACGGGACTAGGACTTGACTTTATTCTGCTACCCTGCCCATATATGAAAGCTTGGATGATGACTTCCAACACAATATTATAAATTACTTTAATCACACAGTTCAGTTTGGTAACCACTGCTGATTTATGGCTAAACCCTACCATCACACAAAGGCACACGTACATGAGAAACACTTCAGAAAACAATATGTACGGTACCATCTGGAAATAAACTATTGTATGACCAATTAGAAGAAAGGCTCAATGGAATTCCCATCAAGTCTCAAATATTAAATACAAAATACCCAGCTCAACACACACACACACACACACACACACACACACACAAATCAGATTTGAAAAACGAACAAAAGAATACAGCTATCATCTTCCCTGGATCACCGTTTGTAAGAAAATCTGCATCTTCAATGTTCCAGTCTTAATGCTTCTACAGTAACAGACACTGGGGTTTCCTCTCCTGCCTGATAAATGCCTCCAAGTCACCAATTACTTAAAACTCAAAAACCTTATTCTCCCCCTGAAGATTTTACATTATATTTGATTAGCAAACGTGGCAATTACCATCTGCTGCACATCCAATTACTTAGTCTTAATTAATATTTTGCTTTAGAAAAAAAGTAATGCCCCATAAAAATGTATTTTCTTCTTGTTCCGAAGACATATTTAAATATTACATATTCATTTTAATGATGTACATTGCTGGTACTTTTCATTAAACACCTACTGTCTTCATGTTACTAGTACATAACAATACATTACTTTGATGAAGTCTAATTCTTATTTTCAAAATCAGGATCTAAATATCTAATCAAGAAATCATTGTATGTACCTCCAGCAAGCAGCTTTTCTTCCAGTTCTGCCATCTGCTTTCTATATGCCCTCAATGCTGCTTCTTTGAAGGTGGGTCGTATCCTCTTTTTGGGTTGAATCTCCACTGTTTCTTCTGGGATATTTTGGTTTTCATCCTCCTTTTCCTCAGTCTCTTCCACATATAATAATGATTCAAACTCTGGTGTTTCTCCTGCTAATTCGTTATCATCATATTCCTCACTATACGGGGTATCATACTGCTCATCGTAGCTACAATCATATTCCAGCACATAATTTCCTTCCTGAGAGACATCGTACGATTGGTATTGTTCCTCGGGATCATTTGCATTTGTCCGATTCTCCAGTTTGGCAAGCACTTGTTCCATAACTTCAACATAATCTGTTTCATTGTCGACTGCCTGTTCACTATATTCTTCATCATCTGCCCTGTAGTAGTAAGGCTCAGTGTATACATCAGAATTAATTGTTGTACTGGAGTCATTTGCGGTCGACTGCGACAAAGTCCTAAATCGGCCCATGAATGTAGAATTGCTTGGCTCCTCCGCAGCACTCAGGCTCTGGCTGCTTTTGGTAAACACCACTTCTAGTGCGGATTTGGCCCGCTGGAGAGTAGATCCAAATTTAGGGAAGCTGAATGTTTTATCAGTCAAGTCTATGCTAAGCCTGCTATGCCATGATTTGGGCACTTCCTCACAATTGTCACTCCTGATTTCACTCTGACTACGGTACATGATTGAGGACCTGTTTGGGGTTTGATAGAAATGATTTGCATTGGATTCTGGGTAAGGGTCACTCTGGGCATCCAGCTGACTCACAGTTTCACTCTCGAATCCCGGGCAAGTTGAGGAACTGCTTCCAAGTGTCATATAATTCTCTCCTTCTCCTTCAAATTGAAGGTCCACCTCTTGACATTTTGTAATGTTTTCTGGGAAATTATTCGCAATGGGATCAAATGGGCTATTTACCTCAGAAACTACGTTCTGCAGAGTAGAAGCATCAAGGCCTGAGTCAGCACCTTGTTCTAAATGATGCCAATCCTTCCAAGGTGAAAGATCACCTTGCAAAGACAACTGGGAATCACTATAGTGGCTTCTGTCCCCTGAAATACACACCAGTCCATTGCTAACACCGCTGTCAATGGTTTCAGTGTTTTCCACTTCATTTGGCTCCACGTAAGGTGGATTTTCCTGACTTAAGTTTTGACTAGGTGGGCTAGTGTACCAAGAAGAGGCCATGTCTTCTTGTTTTCTCTGCCAAAGTTCTCTATCTGAAGATGACAAAAGGGAGCATCCATTGGCTCGACTAAAATACTGGCTCTCTGAAAAATCCTCAGAGTAGGACTGGCAGAGCTTAGAAAAATCTGATTCTGAACGGCTAAGTTTGGGTGTGGAGTAATCGCTCTGGGAAAGCCACACAGGAGTTAAATCTGTGTAATAAGGCTTTGTCTGCTTCTCATCGCCATCATATCCAGGTGACTGAAAGCTGTCGTCGGCATACTGTACGGTGCTGGAATATGCGCTTCCGGAAGCTGACCTCTCATGGGTTCTGGTGTCATGCGACTCCGCTTTTTTTTTGTCAGATTTACTCTTGAATGGTGCTTTGGAAATGATTGCATATTTATTCCTATTTAAGTCCGTTTCTAACTCTTTATCACTGTCCATGGAGTCCCAGTCATCCAGCTCAGACCTCTCTTTCACTGACACCTTGATGTCCATGCTTTCATATGTCTGAGAAGATGTCATGCCTTTGTCTTTCCTCTCTTTTGATTCGTGAGCAAGGCTGTCGGTGGAGACTGATATGCCTGTGCCCTTCAATTTATAACATTTCTTTAATACTAAATCCCTATCTTGTGGATTTGCAAAGAAAACTATAATGGGCCGAGGTTTAGCGTTGGGACATTCTCTTTGTTGCCCCAAACGATGGGCTAGTTCAATTTTGAGTGTCTTCTGTGCATCAGCGAAACCCATTTTCTCTTTTAAAATTTGGTAAATGAGTGTTTCAACTTTTTCCTGCTTATCCTCAGGCACATTTAAGAATCTCAGGCTCACTTTGTTACCTTGGTGACTGATTTGTTTGATGTAGTCATGTATGTCACGCGTTTCTCGTCTGGACTGCACAAAGCCAGAGCGCAACTGTTCGATCTCGCTCTGCACGACTTCCACGCTGCTGGAGATTTCGTCAATGGAGTGCTTGAGGGCATTGACGTGGCCTCGCAGCTCAGAGAGTTCAGTTTCAATTTGACTTATTCCCTGAAGCTCTTTGAAAATCATTTCCATGACATCGTGTGTCTGACTGATGCAGCCCGTGGAGCTGAAGCCAGGCTCGAGCGTTGCTGTTCTCTGTTGACGTCCCGCTCTGTCCAAAGACTTGCTTCGGATACCCAGAGTTTTCTTCCAGTTGCTTACCTCTGAATCGGAGGAGACACATTCTTGGCTTTTCTTCCATTTTCTTAGTTTGCGCAGTGCGCCAAGCCGCAGTGTGTGCAGCGTACGCTCCCCCTCAGAACTGCCTTCAGAGGGGGCCAGGCTGCTCAAGCTTTTTCTATTCCTTCTTACTGGCATGGTAAGAGCTTTTTGTTCATCGAATCTATGACCAACTTTCAACTCACTCAGAGAGCCAGAATAACTGCTATCAAGGGACAAGACCTCTTGGAGGAGACTTTCATTATTGTTAACTAAAAGCAGATTTTTTTGGAGTCCGTTTGCGATTGCTACACGGTAACTAAACGTTGGTGAGAGCGAGAACTCGTTTTTGCCGTCCTCTTCTTCAAGGGATAAGTTGCGTGCTGATGAACATTTGGCGATTTTTTTGACTGTGCTTTTTATTGCTGTAGATAATGTTGGATTCCGAACTTGGGCCGCCGGGGTCAATTTTAGCTCCTTTTTGTTTTGACTGCTCTCTTTCTTCTTTGTTGTATTTGCCAGTTTCTTTGTAAACATTCCTTTGCAAATCTTTAGAAGGTAAGATGGCAGGCTCTTGAGTAGGGCAGAAACCATGGAGGGCAATGTTTTGTCACTGTTTTCCAAACACAATAAAGCTGATCTGGCTGAGAATCCAGAATCACAAGCACACCCATATGCAAAAATTGTTTAGAAAGTCAAAAGCCTATGTGACAGGATGAAGTGGCCCTCAAAGCTGTCTTTAATTTTTATTATGTAAGAGAGCAAAAAATATAAATCCTAGGGGAGGACCAGAAACATTGTAAAATCCAGTGGCTTTCCTCATGGCTAACCGCATTACTCTACAAGGAAAAAATGTTGTTTAAATACACAATAAACACATTATATGGACAATATGTACAGGTAAGATCTTTCGTAATAGCAGTAACACAGCAAACAGAGTTTTACATTTTTTGTCAATGCACACAGTCATTGTAGACATTCACTCAATGGAAATCAAATATATTCCAAATGAACAGCAACCATCATTGAAGGGATAGCAGAAGCAAACTTGCCTGTTACGTCTGTTAGTAAAATATACAGTGATTACTAAAACAGCTGCATCAACCACTTATACACATTTGTCACAGTCAACTAAAACAGGTCAGATTTAAAAAACAACAACACAGGAAATACCAACTTGACATGTTTCCCCATTTTTCTTCTACTGAGGATGACCAATAGGTCTTGCAAATTCTCAATGTACAGGCCAAACTCTGTCAAGCTAGCTAAAACACTGATATCACTAAAATGCAGACTTGTTACAACAGCCATTATTTGAATTGCCTCAACACCCCAAACTGCTGTGGAGCAGAGATCTCAAGGGGTGATCCTATCGCGAATTCCTGAAATGCACATGTGACTAAAACACATTTGTCTAAGGCTGTTAAAAGAATTGTGCACACTGATTATAATGCTAGTGTAAGTTTGGCGATACAAATTCAAGCAACATACAATAACTATATTCTCTGGGGCTTCTATAATGACAACACACAATTTCATCACGAATGGAATAAAACACTGTTTACATAAACAGAATGTAAATAACAATTTAGAAGCTATATTCTATAAATTATAGGATTTTTAATAATATCTTGATGCCCCATGATATACATTTAATATATTACTAAAGAGTGCAATGCAAAAGGTTCATTTTAGCGGCACAGAAGGCTGGAGGTGGGAAGATTCATAATAACTCATGTTGAGCATATGTAGTAACATATTACATTTAAAAGATGTTAGCTGAAGGGAAATGTTCAGTGTATGTATCATCATTTTACAACTTTAAAAAGTGTTAAGCAAGTGTACTGTAGTATGACAAAAGATACTGGCAAACACTCAAATTCAAATGCTTGCCAATTATGATATTTGGGTTTGGGTTTCCCTGCTATCTTTACAAGCTACATTCGTTTTTCCATTTGGCACACTTATTTGGAAGCAACAATTTATCTTAAAAAGTATTCAAAGTACATATTAAAGTGCATGCAAGAACAGCTTATGAAGATAATAAAGATAACAGGTAAATAGATTACTTCACTTTTCAGAGATCCAGAATTTGTACAGGAAACAAATACGTTTATGAATTTTATATATAATTCCATTGGTGAAATTTATGTGATTAAGTGATTGTGACTGCTTTTCACAGAGATTAAAGTTAAAAACATAACAATAGGAACTTAAAAAAAAGTCATTGCCTAATGAGATAAAGTTGCAGCCTGAGATAGCAGACTGTTTTTCTTTCACATGAGGGAGACCTTGTTAATGATTTTGCACCACTGGCAATTAGGCTTAGGAAACAGTGCTGAAAAGAGATCAAACCCTAACTTGGCCGAGTCAATATCAGCTCATTTTAAGTTGCATGATGCTTTAATTCTTGTCTGCTGTATATCAACCTTTAATAAAGGGTAGATACAATGATTTTGCTATAATTCAGACTGGTCAGCACAATAATGTGACATTGTTACCGATTTCACCACCTAAACTTTTACCTTAAAAAGTAAACATGCATACCACTTGATTTAATTGTTTTCATATACATTTTTTAAATATAATTTTAAAAAGTGCATTTAACTAATCTTCCATACATTTGTTATACTGTTACATAACAGTAACACTGAAGCATTTTTTGTATGATACGTGAGAGTATACAAATTAGGCCCTCTGAATTCACAACTAAATAAATCAAGGTTTGAGGTGGACAGCACTGTAATGAGGAATTACACAATTCCATCTCAGAATAATAGAAAAAGAATTGTACATTATGGGCATAAGCTGATTATACGGCAATCGTAATGCATATGCTGCCTGATCTTGCCTAAAATTGTAGACTTCAATGAGCTATTGGATGTGCAATTAAGTGCACATCTTTGTTGATACTGGGTCTAACTTTAAAGACAGAAGCATTAAACATTATTGATTTTGTACTTCTACATCTCCAGTAACTAATTAGTCAATATATTGACAATTGTCTGTCAAATGGGTTAAAGGCACATGTTTGGTTGTATGAGCTTTGTGGCATTTCATTTCGAGAGCCATTTGGCACTTAATTAGTATCTTTGTGAAGGAACACATCTGGTTCAGCTGAAAGTTGACACCTGTGATGGCAGGGCAAAATGGCTTAGATCAGAACCGCAAGACCAGAGTTGTCAGGTGATGTCAATCTGTCAATCAATCTCTTGACCAGCCTTTTTATACATAGACATTGTCAGCTTTGTATTACAGGTAAGCCCACAAAAATGACATTTTCAGCATACAGTGAAATGAAAATACAAATGGCTTTGGGTCACTAGAGGCTGAAGCTTATGAAAAGGGGGAATCTAATATGAAAAACATAGATCTTTAATATGTTAATATGATTTCCTAGTGCTAAATGCAAAAGGATTTTATAAATAAATAAATCTCTCTTTACAGTTACTCTGTGAAATAAAGTGTAACTTGGGATGTTCTTATTATTAAATCTGAAGATACAGTGACATTTTTTAATCCCAGTTTCCCATGTGTGAGCCTTTCTATTTGAATCAGCATGTCCCAGTCTTATCAGGCGTTGGCTGATAAACCTCTATATGATGTTCACTCTCCTTACAGCTTCGCTTCAATACCTGCATGACAACAGGGACTTCTGATAACACAATGATGTGATAAAATACTGGCACCATGTTGTTTTAGTTTTAAAGCACTGGGTCACTGGTTTACAGCTTCTCTTTTTTTCATCTGCTATAAACCAGGACCCTTTGTGGAAGAAAGGGGACCCTTTGCTGGCAGTGAAAAGCACAGTGTAAAGACTTCTTCTTTATTCTCCTCAGGTGCCACTTTTCTACACTAATTGAAGAAAGCATTTGAGGAACTGCTCAACTGAACCCTAGCCTTGACACCTATGACTCCATGTCTGCTCTTTAGTGAAAAAACAAGAAGAAACTGTCTATTTAAACCCTGACATCTGATCATCTTTCCTCATCTTATAGAAACAATATTCTGATCTCATTTAAAGACATGAAGAATCAATGAGTGGATAATATCCACATTCCTGGAAGGTGCAGCTGGTAATATGCAGCAAACACGAATGTAGATACATTTTATCTATATTTTAAGACTAATTCGCTGAAATGTTCAAATAGTTGATATAACATTATTGATTTTGTACAGGAAATAAATATTGGGTATACAAATTATTTTAAGCCATACAACAAATAACTTAAAGTAACTTGATCAGAGGAACAACATCCCAGGGAGAAACATGAGCCAAGGATGTGTACTAGGGATGATACGGGTGATTGGAACCAGTTGCCCACAGCATCACTTAAGCTTTACTGTAACTTACTAAAAGCAAGGACCTGCCACCAAGCCACTTTAGAGCAGCCTTCCTTTTAATTTTTATAAAACACCAATTAGGCAGTGTAAAAAATTGGAGTCCAGATAAAGATAACTGTTACAGGTCCGAACACTGAATGAACAGTCAATTTGCATGCAGTATGACTATACTTTCTATATGGATTATTAGGTTGCCAAGCAATGTATGAGATCTGACTTGAAATAAGATTTAGAAGCTAAATTGAGTTGCCTCATATAATGTAAAATGGATCTTAGAGACAACATGCAGAAACGAAAAAGGAAGATTTATTTTTGCCTCTCCTGTGACACTAATAAGCAAGTCAATTACAAAAGGGAATTTTGTTTTATTCCTGAATTAGATATGTTTTGCTTTGGAAGCTTCTGCAGAGGCAGATACTGAGTCAAACATTATCAATATATTACAGACACAGGTTCTGTGACCTGTGAAATCGCAGTGACTGGCACTCATGAGACATCTACAGCTCCTGATAAATGCACAAGATAGCAGTAGAAAAAAGAGCCCCACCCACCCACTACCATAATTACGGTAAGTGGTTTTACTACTGCTGCCTGTGCAACATGGCTGACAACAAAATATGTTGGGATTTTTTTTTTTTTTACAGCAAAGGTTGTTGTTTTTTGTACATTGCTTTGAAAGTATACATTTCACCACAATAAAACATTGCTCTTCAGGAGGCACAGTGAGCATACAACCAAGTGCTTCTGTACATTGAGCAGTTCAATATTAATTTAAATATGTAGCAATTAAATGCTCTGGTATTCTACATCAGTATGCTGCCTATGCTCATTCTTCATGCATACATGAGCTCCAGCAGTTAAGGGCTGTGGATGACAGCAACACAGAAGCTCTCAGAATTAGACCGCTTTTTTTTCTCCCCATGCACTAGTTGTGGAGCTAATCTACCATACGCTGTACTCAAGCTATCCCTTCAAAGCAAAGCTGCAGGCAGTTCATTTGAATTATCAGTCAGAAAAGCATGTATGCATATGTGCATTAGCATAAACTGTAGAAACGGTAACCTTATACACACAGACAGCTTAAAAAATAAAAACACAGGTAAACATTCCAAAAAAGGCATTCTTAATATTATTTTTTGTTATGTTATATAATACATATATTTATAAATTATACACCCACAATATATACAAGAGAGAGCCTTGCATATTCCTCTATAGTGTAAGTTTACTGTAAAAAATGTAAGCTATGCTACTAAGCAACAAGAAATAATATATCACACACTGGCACATCTACAACATAGACAAACAGAGAAGTACATACCTGGTTTTGAGATTCCTTATAAAAGCAAACTACATTTACCCACCAGTAACTGAAATTACAATTCAGTGTCTCCCATTAATGCAGAAGCAGAATAAGAAAAAGAAGAAAACCTTTTGCCATTGAGCCAGAAAATCGTACAACACAACATGAAGCTGCTTCCTAATGATTTAACTCATGTGCAATCAGGCATTCTGTTAGTCCGCAGTAGTATCTCTGTCGCCTCCAAATTCCAACACGTTCCCTTGGCTGCATTCAGTACATTTGAACAACTTTGCAACACGTTTGCCACATAAATCTCTGCAACAGTTCATAGCTCTCAATTCAAGGTGCAGCAGCAAGCCATTCTGCCTTTTTGTCCCCTCTCCCTTTATGCTTATTGGAAGCCCGGGTGATGCAACTGATAGTCAGGGTCCCCCCTCTCGCAAACTACTGAGATGCTACAGCAGCCAGTGTCTGGAAAAAAGTACGCATCCTGATGCATGAAGGACTGCTGGTTACTTCACAGATCGCTCTCCCCTTCAGCCTGCCACTGAAGTCATTCCTCACTGCATCAGCTGGGTCTGCTCTCACTCCAGTGTAGAAAGCAGCTCCCCTGCTTCCCAGATGGAGAGAAATGCGCTTAGCGAAAGCTTTTTGCTCAGAGATAAAACACATGTGATGCTCTCAGAAAGCGAGAAGACACATCAGTGGCTGCAGCGCTGATAACAGTCTGAGACTCAGCCTCCGGTCTGCTGAGGAAATGTGGTTGCCAGGGCCGCGTCTCACTTTACCTTTAATTTACCAGTTGAACGTGACCCTCACTGCTTTCATGATTTCTGGTCCCATTTGCTCACATGCTGAACGTTGCAATAATGGCTCTTTTGAGGAATTTGATGAGCATTGATCTTGGCTCATTTTAACAGCTCTGGGTAAGGGTGGTAAATGGATCAATTCAATATAAAGCTAAGAGGTGCGAATGATGAGAGGTTTATTTAAAGCAACTCACTGGAGCAGCTTCACAAACTGTAACAAAATTGATTAATCTGAAAGTATTACATAAAGATATACAAATGCAAAATGGAGTTTCATTGGCTTTTATTTTCCATATATGTGTGCTTGTGTGTGTATATATATATATATATATATATATATATATATATATATATGTACCTACTATTAGACAATCTTGCATGAATACATGTAACTGATTGCCAAATCCAGTTATCATCCTAATTTAATAACAATAAAAGCACCAGCATCATCTTAAATTGTTGTAGAATAAGAAAACATAATTACCAGCTTTCAGTCGCACTCTGGCCTCCCAGGAACTAATCTGTGCTTTAAAAATCAAGAATCTTAACAATAACTCTGATTCACCTAGAGAGAGTTTTGTATGACAAATCATATGATAAAATATAACACTGAATGTGACTGCAGGTTTATCCCCAGTATTAACACTTATTTATATTTAAATTATTTCTGTGTGAACACTGATTGTGTAAAATGTTTTTGTAGACTGTACTGGTAAGAGTCCTAAGTAGAGAACTTAATTACACTATCTGTTATTGTCTGTCTAAAATAAAAACACTTAGTAAATTACTGTAGCAGCAAATGCTGTTAAATAAAATAATACACATACAATTAAATCATGTTTTTAATATAATGTATCATTTTCAGTAGGAGTACATTCTCTTGATGTATCATGGTATCCGAAGACTAGAAGCACTAATTGCCTTGAATACAAAGAACATTGCATTTTCTCCATCATAATGGAGAAAGGCCTTTTTTTCTCTAGTTCAATCACCAAACCCTGAATCCATGCATGGCAACTGCACACCCCCTACTGGGGTAAAAGGTAATGTTCATCTGAGAATGACTTGGTATGCATTTCTCCAAAAACAATCTTTTGTATTATTCTAATGGCATTTACTGATGCTCTTTAATCCAAGATCACTGGAAAAGCACGACAACAAACATTTAAAAACAACTTCATATGACATTCTGCTTAAGGGATAATGCCCATGACCTCCTTTATCATGTGCAAAATAAAATAAAATACAAAGGTTTTACTTAGATGCCTGTAATGGAGTAATGCATATGCAAAACAGTTGAACTAAATAAATGTAATGATTGAGACAACTGCATGAATATATAACAAGTTATTTTCATTGGAGGCTCCATTTACAAGGTCTACAGTATCATGTAAAGATACAAATCATTTGGAGTCGAATTCAAATCAAATTCTGAGAAACATTAGCCATCTTCAGAATAGAAATTAAATACATTCTTTACTATTCTGTTACAGGTTTAGCAGTAGCTAACTTCATTTGTGTGCAATATAATTATATATTAACTTGAAACAAAATACGTCACTTGCTTTTGCTTTATAGATAACTGATTAGCATAGAAACAAAAGTGAAATTCCAACAGTGGTCACTCAAGCCAGTGGCCAGGACCCATACTGATATGTACTCCAGTTTCTGTGATGTCAAAGGAAATTGAATATCTGACTCATGCAGAGAACTTTCACGCTAAAATGATCACTTCTGTGTCATCTGTTTCCTGATCCATTGTGAATTGTAACACTGAAATTGTGTGTAATACTAAGGCGACCATCGCAGACTCTAATTTCTAATGATGTCATGGTATATTATTTGGTTTATTCAAGCACAGTGAAGACCTAAGATGTGCCAGTATTTCCCACATGCCCTGAAACCATTCTAACTACATTCCACACATTTTATAACTTCTCTTTAAGTCAGCTGTGTTTTAGTAGCTATATTGTATTGAGTATATGTTAGCATTGAGGGTATTTTGTTTCTATTAAACAGTATGAAGCAAAATGTATTAATATTTTTACAAAACAGATCTCAGATTCAGTTTGGTGTTTATGCCATTTTCAACTCGTATACATGCACATAAATATGTCCAGTGCAAGGTAGGAGTGTGTTTGTAATCAAGAACAAGAGCAATGTGAAATGTGCTAGGCTCTTCGAGGAATGTCGAATTGCAGGGACCTGGTTGCATACCGCAGATCCCAAAAAAAGTATATCAAGTGCAGGGAAAATCTCTTGTCTCTGTGACAAAAATGGACAGGGAACACACTGAATTGGAGATGTCATTGGAAGCATACTACTTTTTGAGGATGATGAAAAGTAATTAGAGGCTGCAAGTTATTTTCCATATGAATTAAATGGCATGGGTAAAAAAAAAAAAAAAGTTGAATCAGGTCTGAGAAATGAATGTATTAGCATTTGAAGTAGCCGAGCTTCTGGAAGATAAAATGTAGAATCTGTAACAACCGGTATCATAAAAGACCAACTTCTTTGACATTTAAGAATATTACAGACACACTAAAGGTCACAGAGCCACACTATAAAAAACATGCTTTGATTTTAATCCCAGAGTTACTAACATCTGCAATACAGACTTCCCTATTCTTCAGTAGATTACACCTGACACCTACAATTCTAGTTTTATGTCAGCACATACCACGGTAAATTAGAGGTGTGAGAGAAAGAAAAAGTGACTGACATTATATATATGTCCTGATAATCATGTAGAAAATATGAGCACTGAGTAGGGAATACAAATAAATAAATCTCAAACTGCAGAACTGGCAGTGCAAAAAACTTTGTGGAAAATAAAATAAAATATATTTATATATCTGTTCATTACAGGCTTGCACAAAACACATAAGCTCCTCTGTACTTTTAGAATAAAAGAAGCATATATATATATATATATATATATATATATATATTTATCCAGAAATAACAATTACATCAACAAACAGTCTAGCAAAATGGCCATGTGACAATTTAAAGCTGTTATTGAGATGCACCAGATCACTACATTAGTTTAGTCATGAAACAACGTGATTTTATTAGAAGTATTTTCACTTAAAATACTCCGAAGCAAATATTTGTAATACAGAACCATACACTTTATTACAAATAGCTATAGTGTTTCAGCTACATTGTTTTGATACAGAAATAAATGCATTTCTAAACCTCTTGCTACAATACATAAATGCCAAAATGGTGGTAACTGTAGGTAATGGAGAGCATTTATGTCTTCCTTGAATCGAGCTCTAAAACCCTGCTAGAACGTGGTTGAATGCTGCAATGCAGATAAAATCTTTATCCCTCTGGCTTTCTGTTGCACAAAAAGGCTGATTAATTACTATAACTCTAGAAAAGAAAATTGAGTAGGATTATATTATATACACACACACCTGCACAATTAAAGAAATGTAAAAGTTTGAAAAAATAAATAATTAGTATATTTAATTTAAACCACAGTCTGGCACCCTGTGTTAAGGGATTTCTTACTGTTGGTGACAAGATGACAGAGGCTATCTTTCAGCATTATTTAAGTCATCTTTCTGGCTTCAAAGAATTGTCTAAATATAGATGTAACTTATAACTTTTCCATCACATGCATAAATCATTGTAACCCCTTCAGGAGTTTTCTGCTTTTTATTTTTACAAACACCAAACCTGTAAAGTTTATTTGGGACAGTAAAGAAGTAATGCTTCACTTTCTGAGAACACTAGTGACTGTTAAGGTCTCAACAAACGTAACAAACCCCTAAAATATTACATAATAAATCACATAAATGTATACTGATGCAACCAATACATTGTGCAAATTTTCACCAAAATATTTCCTTCATTACAGCCCTGAAATTAATACATTTATTTTTCATGGATAAGCTTTAATGTGAGCTCTCAAGTAAGGTGCCATTGGCTGAATACAGTATATGGTTACTTCAATGACACTGAATATGACATATGTATTCAGTCTTGTATTCTTACAAGTATTCCCAAATACTGGAGCTACATGTTTGCTTCCTGAATGCAGTGTTAATGCAATAGGGGATATTATGTTAAAAAACAGCTGTCTTCTCTTGACACTACAGTATTTTTAAATATATTTTATTCTCTAAATCTCATTTTAAAAGGGGTATTTGTTTGGTAATATTATCATTCTAATGAGATACATAATTATGGATAAAAGACTGACTGGTCTTTGCTGGTATTAGTACTTGAAGGCAAAAACTGCAACTAAGAGCAAAATACCATTTACAGGAGTCCTTATTTTAATGTCATTATTTCCAGAACAGTGTCCTTTTCATAAACATGCCCTATCTGTTTTTTAGAAATGAATTAGTTTGTTTCTTCTTTTTGTTTAGTTCTCAAAGCCTTTGGATGGTAGCTGCTCAAGTTAAATGCATAATGTCTGATGTCTGGCTCCCTTTTGATGCTTCACATCTCTCACCGGTTGGTGTTTTGTTGTTTTGTTGTCTTGTCATTACCATTCACAACACATACTTACTGTTAATTCAATAGTGAAATTGTTTTCCTGATATATCCCTTCATATTTTTAAAGCAAATAGTCAATTGACAGAAAATTAAATACAGAAGATAAAATGGATATGAGGAATATTTTGAACCTGTTCAAATCATTGCCATAAATAAATAAAACACTGATTCAATTATGAAACAAACTCATCACTTTGATCATCACATCTAAAGTTTTTGACTACAGTACAATGCAATTAGGGGTATAAGAGAATGTTTTAATGGGAACAAAATATGTTATGAAAAAATATCCTATTGCAGAGCCAATTAAAACCTGCCATAGCAATACAAGTTCATACAGAACCACCATTAGACAAATATACTTCTAAACAAGATTATTCTTCTTCTTCCTTTGATCATTGTGCAAGATATTTAAGTTGAAGTTTAACCATGAGGCATTTAGTACCTAAAGGGATTTGTCTGAAGTCACTGAAAACTAGTTTGGAGAGGTAAAAAAACAACTTCCTTCACTTGATATTTTTATAAAGTTTTCTAGCTTCAGCATTAGACCAAAACATGTTCTGAACACAAAGACTGAGTTGCAAATTAGGAAGCTACATATGGATTTTAAGAGCATTCAAAGATATGTTAAAATGTATGTGGCAGTACAAAACACGAGTTTGTCAAAGAGTGCCTTCAGAACACACATGGACGGATTGCGTGGATTGAAGACTTAGTCCTACCAACCTGTGAAACACTAGAAAGACCAAGACGTAATGAATTGAACTTGGCATTCTTACTGCACACCTGCTATGGAAAACCATTTACTTAGAAGAAAACGCAAGAAACAACAGCCCGATTCTTATCAACAAGTGCCTAAAAAATTTACTCCGGGAAAGATATGCTTTGACATTAAATACTTTTGGATTCTTATTTTCTTTTTTATTCCCTTTGCTTATCGTTGATCATTTAATTAGCAGTAAATGCTTATACCTATTAACCGAGTAATTCAGCTGGTTTATCTATCACAGGAAGTCGTACACTGCTGGTTAGATAATCAAGAATTGTCAAAATCAATGCATCACTAGACTGCATCTCCTTTTTCACTCTATCCGCTGCTGCATGTGCGGCTGATGAACACACATCTGCACATGCAATGCTGATGAAACATCGTGTTTTTGGTTCTACCCCAGACTAGAACTGCCATTGTGTTTGACATTTGTGATTAGCTAGGACTAAATGTAGCTCATTGTCTTGAATAAAGTAGAGTTAATGTACTATTACAGAACCATATACATCTTTCTGAATCATGTGTCGTAGATGTCCTAGACTTGTATTCTGTGTCTGTGTAATGCGAATATAATATTAATCAAATTAGTTAAAAATAATGTGAAAATGTGATTCATGTCCTTTTCTTTTTCACTATTTCCACAGCAACTGTGTTGCTTTTGAGTTTTTATTTTCAATAAGTGGTCTTAAAAGTGTATCACAAGAGTCTGCCCTGAATGTCACATAATTTTTTTCCTACTTGTACTGGCAGCAGGTAGCCTTTCATTCCAAGATTTTCCTAATGTATATGTAAAATTGTACGCAATAATAATAATAATAATAATAATAATAATAATAATAATAATAATAATAACGTAAATAAAATCAATATTATAATGAAAGTATTTCCTTTTTCATGCAAGCAGGATTCTGAATTAATCTTGTACTTGGAAATAAGTAATTTCTACCAAAAGGTTTAATTAAAACCTGTTAAAGAAGCCTTTATATATGTGATTTAGAAAAATATTCACATTTCACAATTTAAGCATTCAATAAATTATACTTTCACATCGTCACCTAAATTTCCCAATAGGAAAAATACATATATGTGTTTTTTCGTGGATAATTGTGTGCCTCAAAGACATTCAGCCACTTTCTGCATTTCTACCTGAAAAGAAATAGCCTTTATCTACACTACCGGTCACTCCCATTTTTCCAGTTTTTATTGAAATTTAAGCAGTGCAAGTCCAGTGAATAACCTGAAATGGTACAAAGGTAAGCATTAAACTGCCAGAGGTTAAAAAATAAAAGTTTAGGTTACCAAAAACTAAAAAACAATGTACATTTCAGAGTACTGTGTTACTACACCCTCTTAAGCATTATTTGGCAGTGTTACGCGCAGCTCCTGTGCATAAAGTTACACTGTGTTCCTACAATGAGCACATCGTTTGAAAGCTTATTCTCTTGGCTACCAGCGCGTTTCATTCTCAAACACATCCAATTTACAGTTTCCATGTCGCCTGCCATCATTCAGAGCCCGGGTGGTAAATGTGCAGTCTGTTCAGGGTGGGGGGGGGAGGGGGAAGGGGTGTCTCATTCAGACGGTCACAGATCACTCAGTTTCGATCGGATTTCTTTGTAAATAGGCTTGTTTTGTTCAGAACAACCTAACAATTAATTTGATGTTCTATTAAACACAGAGAAGTTCAGATCCAATTATGTAAAATCATTGTGGTGTGGAGTACAGGATACCAAACACTTGGCAAACAACACAACAGTGAAAAGTACACATGGGATTAAAGAGAAGCACATGGATTTGGTGCCCTTTTTATGGTACCAGAGGGGTTTGTCAGCTTAAGGGGTTACATTTTTTATCTTCAATTGTTTATTTGTTGTATGCTTTCACTTCAGAGTACGCTGAGACATTAAACTGCTTAAATTTCTGGTACAATTTAGGTGTTCTAAAATTTTTGACCGGTAGTGTAAATCCAGGTGGTTCTTACAAACAGAACCTGGTGCAGCATCAGTCCAGTTCAGCAGCACAGGATCATTCTGAAGTCTAAAGATTTGTTCTTCATTCCATTTCTATTTATAAAGTGGGGGAGGGTGGCAATATAGGTCTTAATTAATAAGTAACAACAACAATGAAGACCAAAAATGTATATCTATCCAAATCTGTCTGGGGAAACAGATGGGCCATCGTCTGGAGAAAGATCCTTGTAGTATCCATCTTCATGGAGTCCTGGTTCAGAGCCAGAGTCATCACAGCCTGTAAACACTGTTGCTGGAAGTGACAAATATAAAAAATGACATGCTTGCAGACACCACAGTTTGGACTACATTTGTATCCTTGGAAAGACATGATATCTATCCTCCCTGTAAAAGGGCACAATGTTTTAGATTTATTTCTGCACCATGCATGTACCAAAGTGCTGTGTTTTCCTGATTTTCCATTGTGCTAAGCATTTTGCTCTGTGTCTATGATATCTTACACAGGTAGGATGCTACTGCTTCTTTTATATGGTGGGTGTTTACAGACTGTTCAGACAACAACCTGCTAACAAAGTAATTAACTAAAACAATGAGATGCAATTAATATAATTAATTTCCTCTTAAATAGATGGTCTTTTGTGTAAAATATATCAAGAGTGATGGCCGGACTACAACTGTTTATGTTTCCCAAACATCTTTATAAAACATGTAAAAAGGCCAAGAATTTGAAAGCAGAAGGCAATAACAAAGCAGGGAAAGAGAGCCTAGGGACATTATATGAAAAGTGCAAATTTAATCTGCTGCAATGTCTTAACATAAACATTTATCAAACCTAGCCACAGTTACATTAGAACAACTATTATTGCAAATGGAAAAGTCAAGCCCTATCAAAATAGAAACAATATTTACAAACAAACCACCAAATCACACATCTTTTTAAACATTGCTATGATACTTGCATGTTTTTGTGAGTGGTGCAAGTTTGTCTGTGATGAACCAAAGATTAAAAATTCTCATTCATCGGTCCATTAGACCTTCTGCCAGTCTTCTGTAGTCCACTGGCGGTGCTTCATGGCCCAGGCAAGCCTCTTTTTCTTATTTTGCCATCTTATCAATGGCTTTCTTACTGCCACTCGATCTGTCAAACCTGCAGCTCGAAGTCTTCTCTTCACAGCTGAAACTGAGACTTGCTTACTTCGACCAGTGTTAAGCTGTGCTTGAGGCTGTTGTCCTGTGAGCCGCCTATCATGCAAGCTGTTGACTCTCAGAAACTTGTCTTCTGATTCTGGTAGTGTACCTCCATCCAAGTACTACTGTACAGTATTTCTTTATCAACTAAATTGCTCTGTGTCCTTATTATTATTAAGGAATATACTTTTTTGTCTATAATAATCTTTTCAAGAAATACTATTTAGTTGATTCCCCTGCATTCCAAGCTCAAAATTCTGCTTCAAAACGGATTTATTATTGAGGGTTTTCCCCCTTTCTTCTCGTTCCATATTTTGTTTGTCAGTGTCACAAACAGTCAAACAGTCAAATCATTTTCCAATTGATATGCTCTATTTACCTTTATCCCTCTCAAGACAGCTTTGGAAAAAAATAATGGTTCATATCGGTGTTTCTGTCCCATAATCTCTCTTCTAGCCAACAGTATAAGATTTATAAATGGGGAATGTCTGGGCTTAGTAACACTAATCATGTCAATTGAATTGTGTTTTTCTTTATATACGGTACAGTCTAAGCAGAGGGTGAAGATTAGTATCAAACATCAACTTACATGGCCTGGGATTTAGAGTAGGTCACATTCTGTTCCGAATGCCGGCTCTTGAATCTTGACAGTCTTTCACTGTGTTACCTAAATGGATCTGTTCTGTAATACTTGAAAGGTACTTTTGAACGATCAGAGCTGACATTCTTACCGAGCAATGCCCTGGATCATTTGTTCTACGTTAGTATTTAATTTCTATAGTAACGCAACACGGTGGTGATGCTTTTTGGCATAATTTTATTTTTACCAACCATGAGATTATAAGAGATTTGTTGTTATTTAAACCGTTTTTTTTAAATCCACTGGGGGGCTTTGCTGCCAACCAGATTGTTTGGGGTGTTTAAAATGTACAGTGACAGACTTTGGTCTTTTCTTGTTCAGTACCTGTCATGCCCTATCCTCACAGTCAAGACTTGTTATCTGTCTGATACTGTAAGTAATGAACACTGCAATTCACCAAACTAAGGACACACTGACAGCAAGAGCGACTTCAGTTTAGATCCCAGAGGTTTGGTCCTAATCAAATGGTCTGTTGAAGAAAATATCCAAAAGCACTGCTTGAAATGAAAACTGTCAAAGTGATGTTCTTAATGTAAACATGACTTCACTGTGTTAAATACTAATACAGAGTCATCCCACCTAAACTACTTTTAATTATTCATGTAGGAATTTCAAGGTTAATAATATATACATGCATATTTATACTTTTAAACTTTCTCAGTACTAATCAGATTTGCATAACGTTTACCTATTAAGAGTATGCACACGTTCTACATGCATGTAATGATGATTAGGGAATATAGTTTCCCAGCAGATTACTCTTTTCATTCACTTCAGACACTCATTAGTTAGTTTAATCCATAAATTAAAAAATAAAAAGACCCAGGAAAAGGAAAGGCAGCATAATGTGACTGTCCCAGCTGACACAAAAGGTGTAATGGTAAGCGGCACACGATGATTAATATCTTGTACTGCAAAACATTGATACAGATCCTACTGCAACACTTAAATCAGATGACTACACCAAAATACAAAGGGGAAATTAATCCCTGAACATGCGGAACTTTACATAAAAACTTAATTATACCTGGTACGAAGAGATGAATGATCATTTCAGGTAATTTACAATTTGTAATTGAAAACCATAAATCCAGCAGCACATTTTCCTATTACAGTTAAAGTAGTGGTTATATTATTTTTTGAATTAATAACAAAAGTAGTTGTTGTGTCCTACAGCTTTCTACACATTCAACAAGCTCAAAAGCCAGAAAGTGTTTACTTCAAGGAAGACTTAAAGCCTGCATTATTCCTTGGAAAAGTGCAAAATGTCACGTCAAAGACCGGGAAACGGCTTACTTCAGTAAAGAAACAGTCACAAAATTCTGGATTTGTCTATACGGTAGAAAGGCATTTTCCCATTGCGGATATAAAACCTTCATAGAGAGGGACACAGGGACAATGTCCTATATCCGAGTAGCAATGTACCTGTGAGCTTTTGAGAAGATCTGTCTGCTATAGGACTGAAAATCAATCGTCTCAGAATATTACAGTGAGTTTTACTGAGAGTATATAATATTGCATTGCTTTTTAGAAGTGTTTTTAATCATCATCACATAGAATCAACTCTAGTTTCCTTTATGGTCACAGTTTTCCATAAATTAACTAGGGAGACGTAATGTCTCGATAAAGTACATCAAGATTCTATCACTTTCCGCTGTTATGTGGAAAGGTAATTTTAAATGCATACACGCCTTTGGTCATATACCGAGAACACTAAACATTAGGAACCCCTTCTATACTGTAACAGTGAAATGAAATTGCTAAAACAAAACATTAGATTTTGAGTGTCACATTGAGCTAGTTGTGCCTCTAGTCAGTCAGACTGGATGAATGAGTTCAGCGTACAACCAATCACAGTGATGGAAGATATTTTCTTCTTCTAGTGAAGAAAGGAAAATCACACCAAACGAACAATGTAATTTGAGAAATTTTAACTGATACCTAAATGCAACTTACATGGGGAGTAAAACAAACACAAAAACACCATTTGCAAACAACATGATATGGCTGCGGCTTCAACTCAGGTGTACCCTCACCATCAAAATCAAGACAAGAGTTAGTAAAACACAACTGTTAACTTTCACTACCTGTTAATCAGCTGCACTACCCCAAACCTCAACCTAAGCATGCAATTCATCACAATGTTGAATGCATACATACATTTCCAATGCAAGGAATCAAATAAATCAAGTGGTACAGCAGGATTAATTTCACTATTTAGGTAAATGCTTTTCCAGATTTCATCATGGGAATTTAGTCATATTAATTCAGTAGATGGGGCCTTTTGTTTCTCTCTCTCTCTCTGTCTTTGTCAATCTTTGTCTATTGCTGCTGCAAACATTTTGAATCAAGCAAATTAGATACATCATTTAAATAACTGGAGATTAGAATGGCACAAACTAAATTAAAAAATAAAATGAGGACAAAACAAATATTGCAATATAAATGTAATTTTATTTCTAAAAGAAATACTTGATTTTTTTTTAGTTAAGAACTGTCAGCCAAAAAAATGAGGAATTAATCTGTTGATAAACAGCATAATGTGAAACTCAATTTCAGTAAGTAAATCTCTACAGTACTTATACATGCATGAACCTACAATTAATACCTTGAGATGTATCACAGAATTATCTGTTGTTTTTATAACTCTAGTATAATGAGTTCTTAATTTCTAAAACAAATATATCTATAATTATGTTGCAGTTACTTATACAGTCCAATATCAAGGAACCTCATTTCAGTATCAGGGAACAGAATCATGTATCCCATACAGAAGTGTAAATAGCTATTGTATGCAGCATAAAAGATATACAAAAAATTTAATTGCGAAAAGTGCTCTTTTAACACATATTTCAAAAGCCAAATACACAGGTCTCCAGACGTTCTTCATTTTGCTTTGGCAAGAACAGAAAAGTGTTGACAGCCTATGTGATGACACACATAAATAGCACAGGTGTGCATTTTTGTGTGGAGGCAGTAACATGTATATGTCAGACTCAAGCATAGAAAGGAGATAATAATGTATTTGGGAGCAATAATCATGCTTTGTGTGTCAATTAAATGCATATGTAGGTTTGTCACAGTGTCCCTGTACTGGATTTGGTGGTTATTGCTAATGAATGAATGACTGGATATAAGTTTGTGTGTGGTGTTCAGGATAGCTTTTAATTCTGAAACAGTTCCCCAAGGGAGTATGGGTCATCATCTTTAACACAGAAACGCATGAAAAGCCTTATAGAAAAGCTGCCGATAGGCCCCAGTGTGCAGTGTCCCACTTGGCCAGACACCTATAACAGCCCAAGCATACAGACCGCAGACTTCCAGTCCGTAGAACATGGGTTCACAAATTATAGGTAAGTATGATACAGTAAATAAAAAATCACTATATATAATGCATTATAATATAAAAATATTATATTATATATAGAGTAGGGGTGGGGGGTATACCAGTATGAATGTGAATTTTGCCATATCATGGATATTGTGATAATTTAAAAAACAATGAAATAAGGCATTTAGGCCTATATTTTGTTCAAACTTTCAGTTGCGTGATACAGTAATAATTACAAATATTTTGCTTTTAATATAAACATACTGTATCAAAGAAAAAAAACAAGAAGCATGTTATCTATTGCGCTATTTCATTTGCATGAGCGGATGGATATCCCATCAATCTGTCACACGTTTCATCATGACCTTTCATCACCCACAATTCATCACTGAAAATAAGTCACCGACAATTACTCACCGACAAAAAATTGTGATCAACAAGTTTTTTTGTTAGAAATCACTACTTATGGTCACCGGCAAAGACAATACATCATAAGCTGTGCAAAAAACAAAAATCGCTATAATAAATAATAAATAACAGATACAGTACATATTCACTTACAAATTACATGAATAAATCCCCAATAGAGGTATTTATACATCATAAATAACAGATACAGTACTATTCAATTCACTACATAAATAAAACCCAGTCACTTACTGTTTCTTTTGATTTAGGTAAAATTCTTAATGTCCTACAACTAATCCAAAACAGCCTTGCATTAAATCCTAGTTACCCACGGCATTTGAAGTCTGTTTTTCAACTCTTTAATCTCACCACATTTTATCGACAACTCCGGCTAAATGCCTGTAAGCAGACTTCCTACAGAAAATGACCATGCCCAGAATGAATCACTCTTTTGGCATGTTTACAAAGTTACATTTTGAAAAGATTACATTGTAATGACTGGTGTTATGCTGAAAACAGACAAAAAAAGTTTCCTTTCCATGTAGCAAAAACTGTTCTAATTTTCTTTACATCCTGAGTAACTGAAATATTTTCACATTCAATTATACTTTATACTTATATAATTCATATACCTATATTTATGTTATGCGATTGCACAAATTTGCCACAGACGTTAAACAAAAAATACACAATAAAAAAAGCTTTTCACATGCATACTATGTCCAATTTGTATTTTTCACACAGAGTTGTCACAATCTGTAACCAACTCCCCAGCGATGTGGTAGAAGCTGAAAGTTTGGGAATATTTAAAAATAGACTGGATAGGATCCTTGGATCACTTAGATATTAATGGAAACCAAACAAGCATGATGGGTCGAATGGCCTCCTCTCATTTGTAAACTTTCTTATGTTCTTATAAGGCTAAAAGCAATCTGCTTTCATGAATAATAATTATAATATTTGAGGGGCTTATAAAATGTGTATATTGTGATATCATATCGTTATCATCCGTACAATGAAAAATATAATGATATTAATTTCAGTTCATATCGCCCATCACTAATATAGAGTTAGAGGATACTCCGAAACAATTACGACACACGCAGTTCCATGCAGGGGCCTATCAGCCTGCTTGGCTGTAAGGCTTTTCATATGTTTCTGTGTCAAAGCTGATGACCCATACTGATAACCCAGACCTTGGGGAACTGTTTCTCCATTTCAGATAACAAAGGTGGCATCCGTAATTTAAAGTTAATCTTAGATTTGATCAATTTAAACAAACAAACAAACAAAAAATATATACAGACTAGTCTCAGTTCTGTCAGAAGCAGGTGAATAGCATGAAGGAGTTTAACTGTATACAGCTGTAGGGTTTATAAGGGAGAAGCAAGAACTTCAATTGAAAGTACTCACTGTGGATTAAGTCACACAGATGTTAAAATTCTGGGAATTGTTAATGTGTTTGAGAGGGGAAGAAAATTAACATATAGCAGAAGCTTCAAATTGCAGACAAAGAGGAAGTCTGAAACCAGTGATGACCTCTCCCTAACTGTTCACATGCTCTTGCAACCTGGTGCCATGTTCTCATTATAAACCAGATACTTGAAAATGTGCATTTGTTAATTTAAGCCTAATGCAATGCTTAGCGTCCTCCTGTAGCAGTATAACTATCGCAGCTGTATGGTCCTCAGGAGGGCTTCAGCGATCTGGTATAAGTGCATTGTTTTTCTTGTGTCTTTATCCAAAGCTAATCATATTTGATAAAACAGCTGCAATGTGAAATTAGAGGGATCTGCAAAAATGTACATGAACAAAGCAGACGGCAGACTTTTAATGAAAAAAAAAAACTACAACAGTCATAATTTAATATCTGATCTTCCAGTGATTTAATGTAAGATTCAGATGTGGAAATCATAATGGATTAGATGTTGCAAATCAGAGAGGCATCACAGACGTATGATCAATAGGTGAGTTGAGAGTCTTGGTTTACAATTACTGTTGAACTTCCCAGAACTTCTAGCTAATCTTTCCTCTGCCAGGGGTCAAAGGGCACACCAGAGAGAACTGGCCTGTGCCAACCCCCAAATTAGAAAAAGGGGTAAGATTTCTAACTTCCATTGTATAAAAATTGTTAAGGTATGTTAACAGCTCTGACATCAAATGTGGAGGTGTAATATTAAAATGTAAATGTCTACTGAATCTTAAATACTTGGTATTAGTTCTCTTGTGATTATAGTTATGTTCGTTATGTTTTCATTTTTTCCTCGAGATAATGGGAGAACCATTCCAATACGAAAAGTAACAGACATATCTACAGACCTCCATTAAAACACAGCAGATGGCATCACTATAGACATGCGATATCTGTTGCAGTTGAATTTTCTGACAATCTACAAAATACCCCTAAGAAAAATGTAACATTTACTGTAGTGACCTTTCAAAGCATTTCCAAAGCCATTTACTTTATAATTATAATAATTAATTACAATAATCATCGGCTCACACGTCTCAACTGACGTGAATTTATTGCAGATAAACACTTTTATTAATGCAAAATTATGCTCCGCAGGGTGTAATTCTCAGACTCAAACTCCTTCCAGAGGTGGGCTGCAATTCTTGTAATATGACGTGACAGCCCTGGGTTTTAACCAACCCAACATTAGATTCGGATCGCTCTGCACTGAAGCATACACTGGTTCGCAATGGCCATAGATTAACCTGCAGCTGCTGGAACTCTGTCTGCCCAGCCTAGTACACTGGTTGCTGTGGTGATTATCAGGGATTGTCTATACACAAGGAGCTCTGCAGGGGACAAATAAATCACAAAAGTCCTCATAAAAAAGCTAGAGCTTAAGATCCAATCACAGCAGCAGCTTTGCAGCACCTCAAGGGAAATCAGGTTTTATCAATATGAAGAGGCACAACAATGTCAACCAAAAAGAATAAACTTAGGATGCATAATTTTCTTAAGTTATTTCAAGACTGGTGACTGCCAATTTGATTGAAGCCCGAGTTGAGTCAGGAGCTTCCTATACTGTAACCTTTGAATTCAAAACTGTATTTAGTTATTGGATTCATATTTTTTAAGTAACCTCAGATCCAAAGTACAATTTTCAAAGTTGTATTACCCCTAAAATCTATATATTCTAATTCGGCAATAACAAGGACAAATAAATTCAATAATTCCCCAAAAAGTGTATACCTCTTTACTAGGTAGTTATTCTAAGAACAAAAGATGAAGAATGGCATATTAATTATGATTAATCTAAAATGAATACAAAGCAACTTCTTTGCATTTTAATTAAAACCCATTGATGCATGCAAGGAAAACTAAATTAATTTTCATTGAATTAAATTTGTAATCATTACAAATTATCTTTGGAAGACAAAAGATTTGTCCTGAATTTTCTTTAACATGTAACTTTCAGTCAGAAGACAGTGACACAAGCAAGCAAGCAAGTGAAACATATTATATTGTATAAGCTGTATGTAACCTACTGTTTTCAAAATGTAAAGCTGCAATATTTATTTACACATTTCTAAACAAAAATGTAATGCATATATTGTAAATACTGTAAACCATATTGTAAACAAGGCATTGATGTCATGTATGTTTAGTGGGATATAGTTAAAAAGTAAAACATATGAAAGGATTAACATTGCTAGGATACCAAAGTCACTGCTCCAATACCATTCTGTTTACAGTCACTCCGCAGGATGTCCCTGTATAATATCCGAGAACATCATGCTGCTTTTCCTAATAGAGCTACACTGCAGTGTAGATGTTGGTAGTTAAGACATTTTGCACCCCCCCCCCTCCTTTTGGTTTTATGAGAAATTTGTATTTAAAAATTTGAACAATAAAATAGCAAATACAATCTCCCCCAGGGTCATCTAGAATCCATGTAAGAAAAATGTGCCTGCAAACCAACACTGGGTTCTACTTGTACCAACTAATTATTCTTTCATTAAAAAGAAGCAAAGTATGCCATCAGTTTAATTAATGGAAGGCCCATCTGATGTGCTCTGGAGGGGAATTGCAAAACAGAAAACAAAAAAATAAAAGGAAAAAAAAGTGTCTCACTCTAGAAGACAAAGCACCTCAATTATGGGCTGATGAATGTAATTGAAAAGTACAATTGAAAATGAAGATAGCAATGTCTCCATTATCGCAAAGTGTAAAGTAGCACAGTAGGAAGGCAGGTATTGGGTTCCTACAGAAAAACAGAGATGTCTATATTTTGGAAAGAAAAAGCCAAGGCTCAGTAAACCTTCTTGTTTTTCGAGGGATACACCTCAAAAGGCAAGAAAGTAATATATATGTAACCGCAGCCATTCGCGAGTCGTGAAATTGCTGGAACACAGAATCCCCGAAACACAGTTGCATTCTTGAAATGGGCTGTTTTCCCACTCACTGTACAAAACATAAAATTAGTAAAGTACAGTATGCTATTAGTTAAAACAAAACTGCACTAAACCTCTAGACACTTGGCCTGAGTATTTTTCAAGGGCAAGACAGAAGATATGTCACTAAGATAAAGTGAGTTCTTAAATTTTAATAAGTGCCTTGGCTAAGGCTGTATTTATGACACTAGTTCCACGGTATATATAGTATGAAGAATCTTATGGAGGATTCCTGCTGATGGGATGAAGCAAAATGTAATTGGTGAGGGAGGACAATTTTCATGTTTTGTCCTTTTCTATAACGCATCAGAAAAAAGTACGGCCATTGATCAGCACGGGAAAATTGCAGTCTAAGCAGGTCATAAATGGTTCGCCAAATTGAAACTTTCCGTGTCAAGATTCTTCACCATCACTGCAAAGGCTGGGGAACCATGCCGCGATGTAGTCAAAGCAGTCAATAAAAACTCAATAAAAGTGAAAGCATATTAGATTTCCTCTGGTCTGAGGTTTGCATCATTCTGATAAGACAGCTTTACCCAGTATAACCCAGTTTTACTCAGTAATATTATTTCACCCAGAATATTTTTTTTGTACCAAAATGACTCATCCCTAACCAGAATATACATTGTATTTTTTATGACACTCACCCCATTAAATGCTGCAACAAATAAAGTTTTCTTAAGGTTTTGTTTTGACTTATATTTCAAAGCTCAAGCATATTTATTTGCATCTTTTAATCTGAATATGCTAATAATTAATTGAACTAGCTCACTTGGGAACCGAAAAAGCCAACTCCTGTTTCACTGAAACATTCTTTTGAAAGATGAACAGCTTTTTAGAAAAGGTTTTATGGTCTCTGAATAATTTAAGAGTGCTTCAGGCAATATTTCTTTGTTATTACTTTTATACAATGTTAGTCACAGAAACTGAAGGATAACAGGAAAGTTCAATGTATGTTGTAAAATAAATGTATTATAATTACAAACATAAATATTCTAAGCTTTTTTATCCATTGCTTGGTAAGTCAATCTCATCTAAAACTGAGGCGGAGAAAAATTCAGATATGATTAACTGATTAATATTAAAATAGTAGTCCATATATATGTAAATAAATGTGAATTGTAATAGCAGGACAACAACTGAAATTTGACAACACTGACAACACAAACAAGGACTCCCACATCGATGGCCACCTTTTTCCTGTCAAGAGCACTGAAGATGACCCATACCTGGGTGCTGCTGACAGAGTGTGGAGTAAAGAGGAGAGGAATTACTCCTCCCACTAATGCATCACAGTGCAGTCTACTGACAGAGATGTGGTGCTCAGGGTGTCATAGTATGGGGTGGGATCATTATTGATGGCCGCACTTATCTCCTTGTCTTCACCAGAAAGTGTGATTGCCCAAATTCTCAGGGATGACATCCATCTACACTCTGTGTGTTGGCTGTTTGCATCAGCTCTAAATGTTGCTTAAACTGAGAATAATGCTTGATCTCTCTGATCCAGGCCTGTCAATGACTTTGTCATCAGGATGGATGGGCTTTCAACTTTTTCCTGCACCAACCACACTGAGCAAGTTTGGGAAATATTTTGATTGCATATTTCACATCAAAAACTATTTCCAGCCATCCTATACAAAGGTTGGAACACTCTTGAATCTTAAGTGCTCTTGGGCTCTTATGTTACCAACATTAACGTTTTAAAATGACATTCATGAATAACTTAAAGTGACATTAAAGGCTGAATGTAGGAATTGTTATTAATTATTTGATGCAGCAGCAGTAAGCTTATCAGAGGTTGCCAGTTAAAAACAAAGCAAAAACAACTGCAGTTTTATCACAATGGCACAGCATACTGTTCTAGTGTAGCAGTGATTTTGAATTTTGTAGCTCAGGAGCGGGAGGGAGCGAATACATTTACATGTGTTATGGCATGTTAACTGCAGTTGTTTTTCAGCACCAGCACCACCACACGTGAAGCCCCTTTACCCCTGCATACGTGCACCTGGAACATACCATACTGCTTAACGGACATATAAAACATACCAGGGATGCAGTCAAATCCTTATTGTCCAAGTCCAAGTCCCCCAAACCAAAGTCCAATTGCAATTCATAGAACTTACTCCGCAAGGCCTCAGCACAAGTGTTTAGCTGACACAAACAAAAAAATTATACATTAATGGATTACATAAGGGTTGTTTCTCATTGACAGCGTCCGATAATTCAACTTTCAAAGGCTTATGTAATTGTTACCCATGGAACACAGGAATTTCCCAACACGTTTCATATCATTATGTTTTTGTTGGTCAGAGCAGAACACTGTACTCTAAGCAAAAGGCTGTTGATGAGCAACATGAAGGCATGAAACACAACAGCTGTTTTGAATTTACTGTGCTACATCAGTCAGCTCAAACACTCCTTAAGGCTACATCCTGACCTTCCTTTTCACACTCAAACTGCTATTCATTATTAAGCGTACATCATTATATTAACTAATATACAGCTCTGGAAAAAATGAAGAGACCGCTGCAATATTATCAGTTTCTCTGGTTTTACTATTTATTTACATTTTTGTTTTATTCTATAAATTACTGACAACATTTCTCCCAAATTCCAAATACAAATATGAATGGAATGGAATGGCTACCATACATGTAGAGATGCTGATTTAAGAACAAAATTGCAGTCGTCTCTTCATTTTTTCCAGAGCTGTACATAACTTTTTCCAAGCTTCGTTCAAATTGTCATGTCACAATGATGTCATGTCAGGTAAATAAGAGATTCCTTTCTTTTATTTTATTTTATTTGTGTAAATACTGAAAACAAGTGGCAAACAAGGTTGAAAAGATGATGACAAAATAATGATCTATTTTCTATGTGTTGGTAGCAGCTGTTACTATTTAAGTTAGAGTTCACACAGACAGTTCTTTTTTTAGGATGCCAGCCAGTTTCTAGCTGTGAAAAAGGTCAAAATGATGGATGGCTCTGTCAGGACCTATACAGTACGGAAACCCATCTGGAGAGATTTTGGACAAAGGGTCAAGACTGTCACACAACCAAACTCACATTAAGAGTCTTGGGGTGTGCAGTGTTGTGGAATGGGCTGGGAGACAATTAGTGGATTTATTGATTTATTAAAACACATTTTACCAGATTTCAGTGAGATGTAAACAGATCATTTCAGTGGTGTCCTGTGGAGTGAGTACAAACAAACAAACACAGTTGCAACACTCTGGACAACACAAGGTATCACATGTACACATATCACAAAACTATATATTTATAATGGGTATTATATTCAATCAAATATCTTAACCATGGATCTAGTTTTTACAAAATTGATTGAAACATCTCATTCCTCATACTGTACCAGTAATAATTTGCTCTCAATCCACTCAACCTATATAAAAAAATATGGTCCTTTGTCTTTTTGTTATTAGATTCATCATTAATTGTTGTCATTCGCTGTTTTTCTTTTTGGGATTTTCATATTCAAAACCAACTTTTTTAACTTTATACATGTCTATTATCAGTGGCTTTATCCCTAGTGCTGAAGGAGTTTTCCAAACAAAGGATATAAGCTACATAAGTGTATGAAAACATTTCTAAAAACCTGTTTATTCTGTCAATAGTTAAATAAAGCTCGGTTGCTGGACCACTGTGCAAGTGTGTATGCCAAAATCCAGGACATTAAATGTAGTTTAGGACACTGACTCACTTCTCTCAATCAAATTACAGGACATGTAACATACATTTATTGCATACATACATACTGTACAAAGATTTTCATAATTATTAGTGTAATATTATAAACAACAGCTTCATAGGAGGCTTGCCTGGGCAATAATCTACTACTCTCTAGATCAATGTCAATCTAAAGCATAATATAATAATATAATAGTGGTGAAATCCCATGACCACACTTCAATTACCATCCAGAGCAGAGAGTAAAGGAAGTGAAGACCTGACACAAAAATGGCAGAAAGCAATACTGAGTACAATCACACACATGCAACAATGGTAGTCGAATGCAAACACACAAACTGATACCGATATACACTGACAACACTCCTGAGGGTCCTGCATGTTTTGAAGAGCATCTCTGAGAAGAAATACAAAATTGCATCCCTGTATGAACTTGCATCATACATTTCAGATGAATAAATACATCCCTCCAATAACAACAATAAAAGAAAACACACATTCTACCTTACAACGCAAATGGTCTACTGCTTTGTCGCTGAAGCTATTCCGTCTGAACATCCGTGTCTCAATCATATTAAAAGCAGATCTATTCCTTTAATGCTGCACAGTGTGTAACTTAGATAATCCCAAAGGAGCTGCTATATTCGTGAACCAAGCAATTAGAGATGTAGTCCATGTCAGGTCCACATCCAAGCTTGCTTTTCCTTTAGTTATTAGTCGACTGCTGGTGAAATTGAAGTTGTATAAGCTTGCACACCCAGCTTTCATTTGGACTGAATTTAGTTATTTCCCTGATGTGCAGTTGGCCCTTATCGACAAGTACTACTTTATATAGTTTTGAAAACGCAGTCTAGTACCATAATTATGCAGCTTAGAGGATATACCAGTGGTACTGATTAGTCAAGTACCTACATTATGGGATGGATTTCCATAGCAACACCTCCTGGTTCACCATTTCAATACACCTTTCCTAGGCATCCTGCAAACTAAAATCATAAGTACCTCAGGGTTAGCTCAATGCCATCTGTAAAAACTGTTATGTAAATGCCATAAATTGAATTTATTCTCATGAATTGATTAAATTACACAATGTCACAAAATAATTGTTTTATTGTTTTTCCATGAACTTCAGAATTACATGATAACAGGCAAATCAAAACTTCAACCCAATCAGGATTGAGAAAGTCTGGGTAAATGCTGGCGCATGTTTGCTCGTTTTCTGTACTGCTACACAAAAAATATTAAAAATAAAAATTAATGGATAATGGATCATTTGAAATGCATGGCTGTCAAAATTGAGACAATCTGGACCAAAGCAACTATTCCTTTCATAACAATACAAATATACTTCTCAAATGAATAAAAAATAAAGCACAATGTAAATTCTAACATAATGTGCTATAAAGATGTTGTGAAAATGAATTTAGACTTTCTTTGATGAACAATATTGTTACTTAAGAAAAATATGTTTTACTTACTCATAAACTACTGAAAACAAAAGGTCACATACATCAGCTTCTCATGAGATAGTTAACAATGTTAACAATTGCTAGGGTTTATAGGAAGTTCAGTGTTTTTTTAAATATACTATTTTATTTCCAGGACTGTAATGTAATTTAAAGCAAACATGAGGAGGCATACATAGAAACATTAAAGCACAAGGGTAGCTAGATCCATGGCTTTCAATGTCCATGCAGTGAGAAAATAGAAATGAAGATTAAAAACTGTGTAAAAATGATCAGTAAATGTTCAGTTTTCAAACTGAACAGACAGACTTCTAAAGTATGGAACTTTGAAAACAAATCTATAGAATTATATTGGGCTCATAAATATTTGAAAGGTGAGATATTTATCAACAGATGACACTTTCCAAAATAGTGAAATGTTTGTTACTGTGCAGAAATGTATCCCCCTTGGTTTCTTCTCCGACAAAGTGTCACTGTTTATTGTGGAATTAGTTTTGAAGCAGTCATTTATCTTGTTGTATAATTCATTTACATCATGCAGGGTGAGTAATACTGTAATCTGCTTTCCCCCATGTGACTCCTTAAATGGCTCCATATTAAAAAACAAAAAGTATCTATAAATAAATTGTTAGGATTTTGTTTTTCGTGTATGAGTGTTCGTAGAGAAAAATACAGCACAATTGGATCTCATTTGCAATTAGGCTGAAGTATTTATTTTAATTATATTCTATTTAAATAATGTAAGAGGGAAGGTACATTTCAGAGAGAAAAGTCTTACATGCAGTAATAGTGTGCAAAGTATTTTATCTACAGGTCTTTTATTTTTTATTTTAACTACTGTGCATTAAAAATCTGTAAAATCCTACAATATATATGTATATATATGTATGTATATATATAAATATATGTATGTATGTGTATATATATATATATATATATAAAAAAATAAATATGGAGAAAACAAACAAACAAACAAACAAACAGGTGGACCATGAGCAAATGGAAGTCTATAAATATAATATAAACCTGTGTTCTTGGATACAAGACAAATCTAATTTCAAAGGCCTGAATTGCATAGGGCTATACAGCATACACTGGCCCTTTTGATGCCCCAGTCATGACTCTGATTTCCAAACCCCTTTGATAAAGCCATGGGACCAGAACTGGATCAACAGCTGGCTGGAGCTCTGAAAGTTCAGATTGATTCATCCCCCCCTCCCCCCTTACCAGATAGCCTGTTGTTATTCACTGGCATGCATCTCCTGCTTCCATTTTGTGGAGAAGAGCAAGGTACTGAAATTTCCTGAAGCTTGTGGTTTAGGGCGCAACATCAAAAGGAAGAATTTCATTCAACAAAATCCTTTCTGCTTCTTTAGTTAAGAAGCTAAAAGCGAGCACTAAGCTAATAAGGCACTAAGGCATAGAATTGAGAGAATTCAAAAATATATAGATGACAAGGCATGAATGTTGTCTATAGGTCAAAGAGCTAATGTATTTAACATCACACTATTTATACAAGAAAAGGAACAACAAAATATAACATGGTTGACCATGAAATGTTAACTAGTAAGTTGCTTATTTTATTCCAATACAAACTTTAGTAATATGTCTGTTCTGTTAAAATGTATATCAATCACACCTATTCATCCATGACACTTTAGTGAATTTGCTCATTAGAATACATATAAATTGATACATAATGAAATAAACAGCTGGGAAATATTGCCATGCTAGTCTGCTACAGCTTTGCATTTTCATTTGAAGAATGTAAAAAACTAAAACAAACAAACCAACCAATAAATAAATGCAGCACATCAAGAAATCTGTGGAGACAAAATGTATATATTTGACATTTACTAGATGCCAGGGTGTGTTCTTGTCTGCCTGCCACTTGAATCCACTTTGGCTGCCTGTGGCTCAACTAAAAATGGACTCTTTGCATGTGTGAATATTACAGACATGTTTAGATTCCTAGCATCACTATAGCTATTAGCAGCAATCCACTACACAGTACTTTGTCCACTTAATGAAAATCTTGACTAATCCACACACTCACTCCACCCAAGCTCAGAGATTCAGAAGTGGGCCGACTGCCACAAACCCCCACTTTCATTGCCCCAGGAGCCTGGCAAAGCCGCATAGAGTAAGTCACACAGTCCATCATGTGAGTATCGTGATGATGAACATACACATGCGTAAACACATTAACTACCTGGTTTTACCCACAGGTGCCATTTTATTTACCCCAGGGCACAAGTTATGTTGGCTTGGTATTAATCCCTAATAAAACATACAGGGAAGAAGAGGCTGGATTCAAACCATGATCCCCAGGGTTCATGAAGATCATCCTGCCAATCAGCTAGAGCTGTAGAGCCGAGAGAAATAAACAGGTAGTGTTCTGAATGATGAAAGCACTACCTTACCCACACTGCACCAGCACAGTCACAGATGTTGCAGTGAGGGCAGTGTAATGGAAATGTAATCCACTCCCTTTCACTCGTGTAACTAAAGGCAAAATCTAAATGTATGTTTTGTATTTTTAATCTGCGTTCAGAATGCCTTCAACGAGCTACAATAACTATCCATAGGTCTGTAACCTTTGACCCACCACTAAAACCAAGAGAACGAACAGAATATGGAAGAAAAATGCTCATGTTTAGTATCGGACAATTGCAGCATACAAAATAGTTCAGTGCAGTTTCTTCAAGGCTTTTTGATCAAAAGCCAATCGTATTTATATGCCATGTACATTTGATAGCCTGCAACAGTTATCTTTGTTCTGCTACAAAGGGCTCAGGCAGAAAACAAAACAGGAGTTGATGGTAACTAAACATGAAATTCAGTTAGAAGAAAATAATCACATATTTGTTTTATTTTTGTTAAACCAAGAAAAAAAAAATGTTTTACTATTGCTATCCTGTACTGGCATGTATGCTTCATTTTTGGAAAATATATAGTTTGGCAGTTAATACCAATTAAGCCTGAGCTGTCAGGAGTAATATTTAAAGGAAGCAGAGCTCAGATTATCTGAAGGAATTTTAGACCACAGAGAAGGAATTCTCTGCTGAAGGTTATGTAACAGTACATATTAAATCTCCTTTAAGTCAACTTACACTTCAACTTAGGGCACTGTATAGGTCAAAACTGCTTCAGTAATTTAAGCATGCACTTTGCTTTTATGTTCTCATCTTCTGAATAACATTAAGCATTAGCTGACAAAACTCATATTACAAAAATAAATAAGGACATATTAAAAAGATAATGTTGGATCCCCTCTCAACAGGGTTATACATTCAAATTGGGCTACAATTGGACAGTAGTGAGACAAATCATTGAGGGTTTAATACTAATGGGACTTAATTGTCAAAAATGTCTTAGTCACAAGCTGCTGTGGCTGCTATACAGATGTGTTGACAATATTGAAATATACAGTACTGTGCAAAAGTTTTAGGCAGGTGTGAAACAATGTTGTAAAGTAAGAATGATTTCAAAAATAGACATGTTAATAGATCATATTTATCAATTAACTAAATGCAAAGTGAGTGAACAGAAGAAAAATCTAAATCAATCCATATTTGGTGCAACCACCCTTTGCCTTCAAAACAACATGTCTCACGTAAAGTCCTGCATGATTTACAGTCATGTTTCACAGTAACAGAAGCAGCGTTTCTATAGGTTTCAACATATTCCGTCAAACCATTGCTATGAGATTCTGCTCATCTAAAAAAATGTGACATCCATTACTATGCTTGCTTGCCTGCTTGGTTGAACGGCTCACAAGTTATTTTCCGATTCAAGAAGCAGTGAAGCAAGCACATTTGTCTATTAGTTTTCCTTAATGTGAGGCTTTGGGGGGGTTAAATAGGTTTACAGTATGGGTTGTCACAAGTGAAACATTTTAAAGTCATATCAAGGGATACAAACTTAAATGATATAAATTGGTTAAACAGATAGAAAAGATAAGCAAGCTGATTTCAAGGCAATCACAGGGAGAGCCGGATAATGCAATAGATATATAACAATAAGTAGTGTTTACCTTTACTGTATCTGAATACTCAGACGTGTTAGTTCAGTGAAATACTTGCACATTGGTTCTGTTCTGTATGTGTGAAATTCCTAGTTTTACCATGTAAAATATCAAGGTCTGGTGGCTTCCTTCAGCTGCTTTATGAAGCACTTAAACACACAGGCCTCTCTCTCAAAAATATTCAAAAGATGAAAATTCCAAGAGCGCCAAAAGTGCACGTTACAAGCTAATCTGCAATCTTTTTTGATTGATGAGTAGGTAAGTAGGAGAACAATGCTAAAGAGTCAATGTTTTTTTGGTCTTTATTTTCTTCACTAGCAGTAAGTAACCAGGCTGGCATTGTAGGTCAAGGTGTGATAAAGCACCTTTCCAGATGGGAATGACAATGACAGTATAGTAATATAATTTCGTACTCTGGTGGCACAGTAGAATGGCATCCAACTGTTTTAAATTCCTACAAATTACTTAATCTGGTTTGCAAAATGAGTTGGGCCTCAGACCCCTCAGTAATGACCATTATGAGTAATCCAATAACAGGATTAGTGTGGTATTTTACAGTGGATGGGTAAGATTAATTAATTTGTTGATTTCTGATGGATCCACATCAGTAAAATGAGAAAAGATGTGATAGTAGAAAACAAATCTGCATGTACAAACAAAATGTCATCTTGCAGCCTCCCACTACAGAAATGCACAATAATTCGATCACTTTGCAAATTAATAAAAATAATGTCATATTTGAGAAATTATTCTCATCATAGCCTGCTTCTAGAAGTCTGTAGGGCAATGCAGTTTAGAGCTGCACTGAAAAAATAATGAAATCACTTGGTGTCTTTAATCTGGAAACATTACAGTGAGATTCTTTTCATTTTGCATGATTTTTTTCTCAGTCAGTAATGATATTACAATTAAATACAATCTAAGACTAACTATCCCCTGGAGCTGTTCTCTCCCAAAGGACTCCTTTTTAGTTTTTGAGGCTATAAGTATGATATTCAAATCTAGTGTTATGTGGATCTTCCTGTTCTTAGAGTAGCATATTTGAATTAACCTATTATTCTTACAAAAGCTTTAAAGTGTAGACCCTAGATGTGGCAACAGGCAAATAAATCAGCTTGGGTCCTTCTGGGACTGTAAAGGGTTGAGTGAGCTTTGCATTTAAAGCAGATTTCCTTCTGGGCATTATTCCACCATTCGTTTCATGTTCTGACAGTTTATTCAATGTATGTTCTGGAGAGCCCATTTATTTGTTTGTTTGTTTGTTTGTTTATTTTCCAGTAGCAACATCCCCCAAACTAAATTCAGATCAATTCTAAATTATGCAAACATCTGTTGCATTATTGAACATTACTGCTAGCCCCACAGTCTTCTTCTAGACTCTATTATTCCATGTACATTTTCTTCTGCTCAGAAACAAAAATGGCACAAGAAGGAATTGAATTCATTAAATAACATCTTGCAGCAGGAGAACATACCAGGAAATTGATAAGTATGTTTTCAGTTCACAGATGAGAATTTTTAATTGAGTCTACTGTCACACATCTTCAACAGTTCAGTGCATTAAAAGCTCTGGATACATGGCATACATCGGTCATGTCATGGTCATATGCGAGGTTAAACTCCTGGAAATACAAGCACTTAGTCAAGGGATAACTTACTGTATTTAATTAACACAGTCCTTTGTGCACCAAATAGGTTTTATTTTTGGATCTCCCTCGATTAGTAATTAAGCATTTTCATATCTCTCTTTTATTTGTCATGTAACTCAAAATCACTTCATCGCATAGTCAAGAAGCTGCTGTCTCAATTTTAGTAATATGTACAATGATGTAAATCACTTTTTTATATTATACAAATCATATCCATCTGTCTGATTTATTCCTCCCATATTAGATGATGTATTATTTTATATTAAAAAAAACTCAAATGAGAAGACATTTTGGAAAACAAAATGTTTGAAAGAATCATGAACAATATAGGGGCTTTCTGCAGTGGTCCTAAAAGGGGAGAATTTATAATGGTATTTTTTTAGTGTTAGCTGATATCAAGGTCTGGCCTAATTTTCCTTCCTGCTGAAGAACTGATGAGCCTTTTGGATTCCTGGAGGAACAAACTTCAACTAGCCAGTAACTAACCAGACCCACCAGCTGGTAAATTAGTGATGTAGAAAAACATCAACCCCAGAATATTTTCAGGCTCAAAATGTTGTCAGTTCTCCATAACTACTAGGATTGAATGGATGGGAGAATCTGAATATATAGTGCAATCCAGCTAAAGGGTCTCAATTAAATGTACAGATTCCCAATGAATTAATCTGACAAGCACAAAATAAATCATGCAGATTTTTACTGTTCAATGCAGATCCCTTAAAATGTGCTTAATTTCAGCTCCCAGATTACAGATTCAAAGGCTAGTCAAGGACTTTAATACATTCAGCTTCCAATTAGGCCCAGGAACTGCTAAAATGGGAATGACACCTCAGACTGTGTCTCACCCTTTTGCAAATAAACAGATAAAGTCCAGGATTACTGTAAATATAACACTCAGCTGAACCACCCATTCCAAAATGACAAACCTATACTTGATGGTGGGTTTCCACTGGGTACATTTAAAGGTCTCTGGCTAAAAAGGGCTTAATTAAGAACTGGAATTGTGATGTGCCACAGGAAGGTTGGTTCAGATTATGATTCAGAACCAGTTTAGGTTTAGCATTTTTAATTATCTTTCTTCTTCCAAGTTTTCTGTCGTACTTTCCTCATCCTCTCTTCATGTTTCAGGTTTTTGTTAGATGTTAACTTTACAAAACTCAAAATCATCTTCAATATCTTCTCCCACCCTTATCATGTTTTTACTTCTTGCTGTTAAGGATGTAACACTTCATTAGCCAGTGTTTTGGCAGTGCTGGTATTTTCTGTTGTTTTTTTTCCCCAGTGAGATGTGCAATCAGCAGGACTTTGTTGTATCGCGGAAGAGCCAAAAGGCCTCATTTATACCCAGTGAGAGCTGGGTGTGACTATTTAACTGAAACATGATGCATAGTTCTATTTATAGCTACTGAGATTCAGGGCAATTCCAAAGACAGGTCTATAAATGCTTCTAAGCAAGACTTCTGCATTTAGAATGATCCACGTTCATACATTGCATATTATTGTATCATCTTAAACTGTGTAGTAAACTTGTTTATTTTTCAGAAATGCTGGACAATTTGTGTAGAGAGGTTATCATCTTTCAAGACAAAAATACTACCCAAAGGGGGTGGGACATTGTCATTGCTGTGGGAACTCAATGAAAATAACTGTCTAACAAAGCTGTGTCTATAGGCTGTCATGAGGCAGACCTTCCCATTGCTGCCTGCTTTATCTACTGACGCTCTTCGACACTTAACCTCTTCTTGCCATTCATTGGGACTCCTCTCACTTACCTAATAATAATAACATATCACCGCCCTGAACTGCCCTGCACATCCCCCGACCCCGGGGGAGGAAATGAGTGGCTGGTCACCTGTTCCACCGCTCTCTACCTGACTGCCTCCAAACCTGCATAAAAAGAGCAGAGATCAATTTTCTGGTTGTTGGGAAGGGAGCGAGTCAGATCTTTTTATGGTTAAACGGGACGTTTGCTTACGGACACTGACACTATTCTACAACCCTCTCACTGCATGATGGAACATAGCACTCCCCACTCCATCACCACCTTTCACCATTCTGCCACGTCGAGGTGCTGTGTTGCCTGATGGACACACAACCTGTGTGGCCTGCCTTGGAACTGACCACACCTACAGAGCACTGGAGGCCTTGCCCTTCCACATTGGGCTCAAGACCTTTTGCGACAGCGACGACTGAGAGAGAGTCTACAATGCACATGATGGCCTATAGAGGCAGTTCTGTACGTTCACTGAATTCCCAAGGATAATGAAAATGCCCCACCCCCTTTGGGTAGTATTCTCTTTTCCAGATAACCAGGGTTGCATTCATAATCTATCGTTATCATCTCTCCAAAGACATATGTGGTTGTACAACATGAAAAAATAAGGAGAATCTACTTATCCATTTACAAACTCTGAAACGTATCTTATTCCTTGGGGTGGTCTATTCACCTCAAAACACTGCTGGAACGATAGGTAACAAACTTTCCAAATGAGACTGCAAATTGTTTAAGCTGAGGCAATTTAACCTGAGGATGCATCAAAATCTATGCATACTATTTGAAGCAGGTTCTGCAGAGACACATTAGAGGTTAATAGTTTCTAGTAAAGTCTGATGGGGAAAAAAGCTTAAAGTTATTATTTTCATCCCATTTCACTGAATGATGTGGATGCTGCCTTATTACTATGTCATTCATTTTGCTACAGTCAAACAATAAATACAAAATGTCTGGATATATGTGCATACCTGGACAGATTGAGTTTGCAAAACCACTTTAATATTTTCAGTTTCATCTGAACCCCTTTGCTTCAAAGTATGCCTGGCTGACAGAAGTACCTCCCAAATCTGGATTTCTTAATGCCCATGACAAATACAGAGCTCTACCTGTCTGCAAAATTTAAAAAATATAACATCCCTATTTTATAAAGAAGTATAAAGAGAACTACTTCTAGGAGTGTATTTGTAAGTTGGTTTTGCATCAACACATTGCATTTTGCATTGCATCAAAGACAACACATCTTTTTTATTCATCTGCTAAAATATTTAGAAGTCTGCTCAGATGCTTGGATGCATCAAGGTTAGTATTTCTCAGTATCTGAAAAAGGCAGCCTTCGTGTTCATCTTCCTTAAAGCAAAGTCTGCTTTTGTTAGCATCACAAGCTATCACAAATTACTTCTAATTAGAATAAGTTAATTACAGTTTTTGCCCCACGAGAATAGTCAAAACATACAAAAAGCATTGATGTGATGTTTAAGGAAATTTATTTTAACAACATAAATGCTCAAATGAAGCAGTATTCATTAAGGGCAAAGAGAAGCTGTTTTTAAGGCCCTCTATTACATAGCAATCTGGATATTCCCTTAGAACACCCCCCCCCACACACACATATTGCATTCACTTAATCGGTGAGTGTATACTGCATTTAAAATCATGTCTTTCTACCAATTAAAAACGAATTTGTTTCACAAAGTATATAAAAATGGGAAAACTAGAAAAGAGTTAAATTTCCTAAATTAAGGGGGCTTCAGCTCAGCATTTCATGTGTGGGTTTTCCTCTTAAAGACAAGTGATGCATTATAATACTCAGTTGTGCATCACTATAACTGTGAAGAGATGTGGAATACTCTAATCCACTGCGATCCACCTGTAAATCGGACAGGGTTCATCTAATTAAAATGCAGATGTCACCTTTGTAGATAGATTTGCAGTGTATAAAAAGTTTTTTGGAAGTTTGATCAAGAATTGTTGTATGAAAGGAAAATGTAATGTATTTTTTGGCTGTAATGTGCATTTACAAAACAGCAGTAAACACATGGGAGCACGGAAGCCATCAATATTAGTACTCATGCAACCCAACCAAAGCCGATTTTCGGACGAAAAAAAAAGAAAGCTGGATAAACTGCCATAAACACACAAGAATGAAGCGACAAACATCAGGCAGACGGCAAGGAGATTTGAGTGTTTAATAAAGCCTTGAGCAATAAAACAGGGAAGAGTTATCAATTAAAAGGATTATCAAAATGAACTGGGCTGAAGGCTTTAAGAGCAGAAGGCTTTAAGAAGTAGGTTAACCAATCATGCATTTCTTCTTCCACTGGCGATGGCCATCAACTATGTATACATGGCAAGTTGTAACCTTTTATAACATTTAAGGATATCAAGAAATATATTACTTGCCCTGAAAGATACACGGAAAAACACATCACTCTAAACTAAACCTCCAGAATAAATTGAAGACTGGCTTTAAGAGTCAAAAATTGAATGTCAATTTCTTGCAACCACAATTGGACATGAAAAATTAAGGGACAGTGCTGTAAAAGGAAAAACTGCCTTGGACAAATCCGTAGAATCGCCAAAATAACCCCACAGTACTTCTTATATATCTTTAGCAGAAGACTTCTAAACACATTAAATATGAATAAGAGACTGATTTTTGTTTAAACTTCATGGCCTATTACATCAATACAAGTGCAAATACGAAATTCAGCTAGGTGCTTCAAAAAGGTTTGAGGGCAGAGGTCCACCAAGCTGCTTGTAGAAATGCAAAGGGCCTTCTGGTTTGCTTTCAAACTAAGCTCTGAATGACCTAACTGGACCCATCATATGCTTAACTAGTACAGGTTAACATGCTTTCAAGGTCTCTACTGACACACTATTTAACATTACGTATCAAAACTGTAGGACTAGTATCCTGCAGGGCCAGGACTACAGGGCAGTGCATTAAGTCTAAGATTTCACATTCAAGGCTGTAACTTTGGTGTCCAGAGTGTTTACCTTACAGCATCCTAAGCATATCATAATTATTAACAATATGAACCTTGCTTCTAAACCACAGCGTAAAATCGATCCACAATGTGCATGTGTGATAATGGGGAATTTCCTCTATCTTCTTTTGCACAATATGGGATAGTGAGAAGAATATGCAAATTCTGTTGAATAGTGTTAGCCAAGTATCATGTGCCTTACAGCAGATTAGAGATTTCATGTGTGTTTAATTCATTGTGGGCATTATACAGTAGCCATTCAAGCACTTTGCCCTTCATTTAGCTTTTTATATAACCAAGTCAATCTGATGACACACATTCACTAACAAAAATAAAAATACTCAATGCAGTGCAATGTTTGATATCAGGCATTGAAGATTTATCACATCTTCACAAACCAACTTTAAAAAAAATCTGCAAAACTGTACCGAACACTCATAAATTGACAAAACAGCTTAGCCATATGTATGTGTTTTATTTATACTTTTTGCAGAAAAAACAAAGGGAAAAATGAGGAACTGTGAAATTATTCATTCATCTCTGCCATAGTGCAGACTTCAGTAAACACAAATGGTATTTTGTGGTTGAATTCATTGTCCTAGTGATCTTTTTTCCACATATGCAATGTCTACCCTTCACTTCTAATGGATATATAATATGTATGAAGTGTTGGACTCCACACTCCTTTCTGAATGCGCATAGAGAAAAGAATCGGTTTCTTTTGTGTGAACAGTAAATAACTTTTATGATACAGACTTCAACAAACAAAAAGCATAGGTCACACTTCTCCCTGCATTTTTAAAACTGTGCTCACAGTACATGAAGTATCCTTGGATAAAGACGAACCATCTAACTGCACTCAGTGGGGAAAGATATATTAATTGCTTTTTGTATTGTTATTCCAGCTTATTTCTTTACATGGATAATTAAATAGATATTTATTGAATATACTCTCTTGGGGAAAAACATATAACTACATTTCAATAAAGTTTAATAAAACAGGACTGGAAAATGTTATTATTCATGGTGCATTGAGGGAATGGTAAATGAAGAGTAAGAAAGTTTGGAAAAGTGAAGTGTACAATTTGCATTTCCTGCTTCATGGGAAGGGCTAACCTTCAAATGTATCTGAGGAAGATTCATCTTTGTTTTGTTCAAAAAGCATAACACTCTTCAGGAGGTTACTCTTCTCCGAAACACAGACAAAACCATGGAAACAAAGTGGATAAACTGAATAAAGTAACTGCTCCATACTAACCACATAAGCAATTCACAAGCTTTTGTTAAAGTTCCAATTTAAAACTTATCATCATTTGGCTCAGATAAACCAAAGCTGCAAAGTATTAGTAAATATGGAAAATTAGAGACAATATTATGATGTATTATAAATAGTAATTTAACTATGTATGAAAATAAAAATGTCAATTTAACTGACCAAAACAGATGAATTCCACCATATTAAAATACATAGCTCCAAATGTATTTATTTATCTGCAGTAATAAGAAATTTACGGGACACTATTTAAATTCAATTCATGAGCACCAACATCGAAAATAATTTCCATAAGAAAGGCAAGGCTTATTCCCTGTAACAGTAAGCATTTAGGGCATCTTTAGATTTTTGTTAAAATATTGCAAATTTGAATAAAATACAAGTTCCCATTACAAGATAATGAAATTGTAATTTGCTTGGAACACATTTCAGATTGTGCAGCACTAACTATGGCTGCAATCAATGTGAATAACTTCACCGTGTTTCAGAAGGTAGGATGCATCATAAATTCCGTTTTCCTTGCAAATACATATTGTAGAATGGCAAATCATGAAGCAAATTTATCATGACAAGTTAAACAGGTAATGCTGCATAGTTACATGCTAATCCAAATCAAACAAGACTATGCTACACTTGAGCACAAGCAAAGAGAGATGTGGGCTTGTGTTAGAACAGTCAGTTTGGTTGTCTAAATCAGGATATCGACTATGTGTAATCCTGGAAGTCCACAGACACTTCATTAGCTAAGAGCACGAGGAATCATCTTATTCTTGCCATCCTTTAACATGCATTTATTACCTCTGAGCTGCACGATATTGCTAATTGATATGTAAATAACGTTGCTAATTGGAGGATAAAGCTCAATCACCTTGTCACTCTCAGAGTTAAGAAAGCATACTGAATATACATTGGAATATATATAAACAAGCACTGGGGTATCATAAATAGCATGCCTTAGGACAGACAGATGAATATTGCATTTCCACAATAAATTGATTGTTTAGCTTTAAATCTGAAAAATCAAAACAATCAGTTCTATTTATGGAGCCCCCCATCACACATTTTTCTTTAGTGGATCAATAGAGTGTAGGCCTAATTGGTGAAAAAGAGTGTAGGCATAATGTGACAGCCTTTAGATGTTCAACAGCTTGATGCTAAATTGATCAAAAATGCTGAGATTCATGTGCGTCAAAACTCAGGTCTTTGTAAAGCAAATTAAGATAAAAGACTGCCGTTAAACATATGATAAAATGAATACAAGCTTAAAACCACAAGGCTTTCATGTGATTAAAACAGTATTAAGGGGAATTTGTACACAGGAGACACAGGGAGGGCCAGGGGCAGTTTAGTAGGAGTATTCACATATTAAACCAAACAAATAAAAATTGTATTAGGCTGTGTGATGGGCACTAGAGGATATGAAATCTCTGAAGTGCACAGCAACAGTCATTACTTCATAAAAATGAAGGTTTTCTTGGCAAGTCTATAAGTACCTGATCAGTGATAAGGTTAACCTACTTCTTAAATCCTTCTGCTCTGTTTACTGTAAGATCTCTAAATACTAAATTAATGATTTAACTTGCCTTTCCTGCTGTAAAGCACATAGGTCTTGGTTTTGTGCCACAACGTAGAATTGCTTTAGCACTGGCACTGAAAACTTATCATTTAGCAGAGGATACAAGGGATCTGCCTGTGTCAGCATTTTGAGGCTTCTCTCACATCAATTATTTTTCATGCATTCACTCTAGTCTGACTAAACCAGTCTTTTATTAAAAAACATATACTGCATTAAACCAAGACTGGACAAGACAGTTGCTTTAACTCCTTAAATAAAGACAACTTAATTTATCCCACTGAAATTCCATCTTGTTTTCAAGATGGTGCACAGAAATAATATATTTCACATTACATGATACATTGGATAGAAACTTCTAGGAAGAAAAATGCAGAAATGTTATTATAAAAGCATAACAAATATATTAAAATGTCTTCAATTATATGAATATATTTAACAAGTCAGCCAGGAGAACTCTTGCTCCCCATTTTCCAGATTTCTTCCTCATCCTGATACAATGAAGGCTCTATAAAAAAAAAGTCACCCTCTCCTAATTTTTTTATATTATGAATATGATATTATATAAGAATTATTCACTTAGATTAACCAAATTAACACTATTCCAGGTCTAAAGCAGGTACTGATTTAAGGAGTCCTAAAAAGCCTGCTACATCACAGCTTTGAATAAGCAGATATTTACCAACATTACATTGAGATGACATTCAAAACTCAGAGCTGGCGCACAGCAGTCAGCTCTCAAACATGGCAATGACTTCCACTGGGATTAACCAGGATGCTTAACAGAAGACTTATTTTCAACCTCATCATCATCTTACTTGAGGCTGTCATTGTAAACAAGACAACTTATTTCCACAGACTTCAGTAAAGGTCTCTCAGATGAAAGGAGAATATTAATCTCTAAGAGACCAGCATTGCAACTAGCAGGATACCACGCAGGTTTTGGCTACAAATACCCTTTTCCTTTTCTAAGTATAGGTTTTACAGTATTCAATGGTGAACATAATAAAATGGCAATACTTCACACCACCACACAGAGATAGAGACAGACATAAAACACACTGATGACCTTAGGTAGATTATAATGTGGGTTTCAGGTTTGTTTAATGTTCTGAATTTCCTTTTAAACGTTTCATGAGTAATATAGTCGAAAAATACTATATCATGCCAAATATTCAGCTGCAAAATTAAACTTTTTTGGCCTTGCGTCCTTTTTTTAATATTTCATATTTCCGTAGTAGAAAATCAGTGAGCTAGAATAAAACAAAGGTGACAGTTTTACATTTGAAGAGTAGAAACTGCAATATTAAATTTCCTTTTATGCAAAGCTTGCGGATAGATCAGGGGTTTCTACAATGAAATCTATTGTTTAATCTCCACCTCAATCTTAATCTCCAATATAATATAATTTCTGTTTGCCATTTTTCATCTATTTTAATTGTCCCGTTCATAGTGTTTATATATATATATATATATATATATATATATATATATATATATATATATATATATATATATATACCTTAAGAGAAACAGAAAAAAGGCATTAAAGCAATGGAACTTCTCCATGCAATACTCCACAGAAAAAACTAAATAAATAGTTCGCATTTGCCATTTTTCAAGGCAAGGTAAGACTTTTGCAAATTAACACAGTGATTGGCCAAGTATCATTCATTTTCCATCCAGGGTATTGAGTTGCAGGAAATAGAGCCCACCATGGTTAATGTAAAGCAGATGGTATCTACCTGGAGTTTCAGAAAGTCATTAGCAAGGAATGATTGTGCAGCATCTGCCACATAACAGTTGGTTCATGCATCATATTTGGGCCATGATTATATGGTGTACAACTTAAAAATGAATGTTTGACTGAAAATCAAGTATGAGTATTGGGCTTATAAAAATCTATATAATACCTTTAAATGCATTTGGAAACAGAGATTCTTATCAATGCCTTCATTAATTGTATGTGTGCATGACATACATATATATATATATATATATATATATATATATATATATAATTTACACACACACACACACACACACACATACAGAAAACCCTCGGTTTAACAAACATTATTTCAAATAAAACCTACTTGATCTATCTAGAATTTTCAAGGTATGTACTTTATGCTTCTGCATGTGTATTCTTAATGTACAGGTATTATTACACTATTATTATTACTGTGTTGATTTTTTATTATGAAAATCATTATAATATTTTAAAATATTTAAACTATCAGTCCATGGTCTCCATGTCGTGGGGTGTGATTTAGTGCTCAAAACATCAGTTGGCCAATGGACAATGGGACTCTACAGACATCCCCCTCAACCATTAGTCTGTTAAAATGAGGGTCACTGTAGATACACATGTGTACACACACACATATTATATTTTATATATATATATATATATACACACAAATAAATGTGCATTGAATTGATACAACTTACTGGGATGCAGCTTAACAGTCATTCAAGATTCATGTTGATTTTAATTCTGTACTACATTAATACACATATTGAGATCTATTGAACCAGCAGTTTTTCTAAGTATGTTGTACTACACAGTGTATTAAAATAAATACTTTTAAATAAAAGAATAGCTGCTTGTTTGAGATTTACTGTTATGAGAAATAGGCTGCTGTCTTGCATGTAGGTCAGGAATCTCTGTTTGATTCAAAAGGGCCAACATAAATTATTAGCACTAAGTACTATTTTATAGGTACTCTGCTATGAAACTTACTTTTCAATGTTCCGGTTGAAACTACAGTAATGATTACACAAAAAACATATCCATCCTCTTACTTTTTGAACAGCAGAGGTCCACCTGCTTTTTGCAATGCTGTTGGTGCAAATCACATCCTCCTCCCTGAAATAAAACAAAACAGAAACACGCATTCAGGTAAACACAATCATATCAACCACACAAAAAACTGTGGGCACAGAATAAAGGATGCAAGTGATTTGCACATATCACAAGAGTACAGCTTGATGTATTTTAAAAATACTGTAGTGTGGAAATAGGAGGTGATTCTTTAACGTGTTGTGTTGTCTAGAATAAGGAACCCAGTCACGCTGTTGAATTTGATTCCATGTGATCCTCTGAGAAATGGCTGAATGAGATTTTCAGACAAGCTACCAGCAACCAAGCAAGCAAGATCAGCCAAATGGTCTCCTTTCATTTGTATCCTTTCATATGTTTTTTATGCTTTGTGCCATTTAGTTTCTTTTACTGATCATCGTAATTTGGAATTTAAGCACTCATTGCCCTATAGCCTTACTTTGTTCACAGTTCAATTGATAATGTCTGCAAAATAATTTCAAACATATGACGGACTGATTGAACATTATGGCACACTTTAATCTAGAGCTTTGGTAAATTAATGTATTTATTCAAAATCACTGACCTACATCTAGTTCTAGGTCAATAAACAGAATTACAATTTTCAATTAGGCTACGTTTAAACATAAATAAAACTTTGTGTGCCTGTTGGTATCTAAAGGTATCATCAGCCCTGCGGACTAGTCAGTAGGAGAGAGATCTTAAATGCTTCAACCTGCCTTGGCTACAAAGTGAATCCCCTCATCAACACATAAACAATTCATCCTGGCTTTTTGTAATCTTCAGCTTACTGCCATTGACATTAATAAAGTCGTGCTGACTCCTCTTGCAACATGGAAATGTAACACTGCAGAGTATCTCTCACCTACTGCTTATATATCACCCCCCTTCTGTTCTCCTTGAGGCGCATACCTTCTGCTGCTGCCACTGGGAGAGCCGCTCATATAATTACCAATTGTTAAATTCTTATTTTATTATTATTTTTTTTAATCCCTTCCACACACCAAAATAATTCAATGTAGGATTTGTGGTCAAAAACACAACAGCCCTGATGACTAGAAAGGGTAGAATTCAGTAAATGTCATTAGTTTGATTAGAATCCTATTCCATATTGCCGTAACGCTACCGTCTTGAATACCAAATGAACACCGTAGGAGGCAAAAAGCACTAAGGGGATATTTTGAATATATGGCTGTTTGTTTTATTCACTTGTTTCAACAGTGCAACAGTTATTGTGGTAGGCTTCGGGCTACATAAAAAAACACATTGCACACACACAGCCTCTGTGCTTACTGAACATGTAATATTACACTAGCAGGTGTTCACGTCCCATCACTTCTCACAGCCAGAGTCTATTCCTGATGATTTACGATGATCTCAGCATGCAGAAAAACATATACATATACATATATATATTTACATACACACACACATACACACACGCACCTTCCAGTATTATGCAAGCCAATTGATTTAGATACAAACACTACTTTGGAAGACAGCTTTGAAAACACCAACTGCTGTAAGTACACAGTGCCAAAATAAAAGCCTTCTGAAGCTGCCTGCGCCACCTGATTTGAAAACCATCTGAGGAGTGAACGGAAGCTGCTGCGCATTGATAACTTCAGCTTTCATAGGAAAAACTGCACAAAGAGGGAGAGTCATGGCAAAACATACAGTAACAGGTGAATTCAAGGACGGCTTTCTTGAGTACCATACCATCTCCTTGGTACTCATGCACTACCTAGCAGAGGGAACCTACAGGAACTGCTGAATTTATCTTGAAATCATGTGTTTCACTAAAATTGAACACAGGTGGAGGCCACTTAACTTGGTGTGTGATTTTGAAGGTGACTGGTTACACTTGAGCTAATTTAGGATTGCTATTAAAAGAGGTGTGGACATTTATCCAACAAAGATATTTTGGTTGTTATTTTTGATTATATACCACTTTCTAGAATATGTTTTCACTTGGAAGTTGAGGGGGAGGATGTGAAGATAAATGAAAAACAAAATCTATTTTAATGCATTTGAATTCCAGGCTATAAGGCAACAAAAGGTGAAAATTTTGAAAGGGGGTATAGACTTTCAATAGGCACGGTGTAGACAGACAAACATATATTGTCATTTTAAGGTATACAATGTGTATATATACAACTTTAAATGTCCCCCAATTGCTTAGCTCACGGAATTCTGGTACAAGGAGAATGTAGTTGTATATCACACTTTAATTTCAACAAAGTTCTACTCATACCTGTTGCAGCCTTACTATACTGTAAAAATTGATCTGTCTGTAAGCGGTAAATCAAGGCAGCAACAAAACAGCCATCACTGTACTGCCTGCTGCTACTGATAATAACAGGTAAACATAACAAAAAGCACTGCTGTATAAGTTAAATAGAACTCAAAGGTTATTTATTATAAAGCTCTCACAGGTCCACAGAAAAAAGTGAGCAGCACAGGGAAAGTGCCAAACTACCCGTCACCCTGGAGAACCGCAGAACATCTGAAAAACTGACTGAAAAGAAAAACATAGTAGAAAACAAATACTGTCACCATACGTGGGTCCAAGTTATAATACAACCCCAATTCCAAAAAAGTTGGGACAGTATGGAAAATGCGAATAAAAACAAAGAAGAGTGATTTGTAAATGTACTTTAACTTGTATTTAAACAAAAAACGTATAAAGACAAGGTATTTGATGTTTTACCTAATCAACTGCATAGTTTTTTTTTTTTATTTTATTTTTTTAAGATAAACGTTTATTTTGAAACTGATGCATGCAACACATTCCAAAAAAGTTGGGACAGGGGCAATTTAGGACTAATAGCAATGTGACAAATTGAAATAAGTAGGTGATGTGAAACAGGTGAGGCAATCGTGTAATCATAGTATATAAGGAGCCCCCAAAAAAGGCCTAGTCCTTCAAGAGCAAGGAAGGGTTGAGGCTCGCCAATCTGCCAACAGATGCGTCAGCGAATAATCCAACACTTTGAGAACAACATTCCCCAAAGACAAATCGGTAGGATTTTGGGCATTTCACCTTCTACACTGCACAATATAATTAAAAGATTCAAGGAATCCGGTCAAATCTTGGTGCGTAAAGGGCAAGACCGAAACCACTTCTGAATGCACGTGATCTCCGATCCCTCAGAAGTCACTGTCTTAAAAACCGTCTGTAATGGATATCCTGACATGGGCTCAGGAATACTTTGGTAAACCTTTGTCAGTCAACACCATTTGCCGCTGCATCCACAGATGCAAGTTAAGGCTTTACTATGCATAGCAGAAGCCATACATCAACACTGTCCAGAAGCGCCGCCGACTTCTCTGGGCTCGGTCTCATCTGAGATGGACAGTAGCACAGTGGAATCGTGTTTTGTGGTCCGACGAGTCAACATTTCAAATACTTTTTGGACAAAACAGCCGTTGTGTTCTCCAGGCCAAAGAGGAAAAGGACCATCCAAGCTGTTATCAGTGTCAGGTCCAAAAGCCAGCGTCTGTCATGGTATGGGGGTGTGTCAGTGCCCATGGCATGGGTAACTTGCACATCTGTGAAGGCACCATTAATGCAGAAAGATATGTACACATTTTGGAGCAACATATGCTGCCATCCAGACGTCGTCTTTTCCAGGGACGTCCCTGCAATTTCCAGCGGGATAACGCCAAACCACATTCTGCCCGGATTACAAGCGCATGGTTGCGTAAGCAGAGATTGCGGGTGCTAGCATGGCCTGCCTGCAGTCCTGACCTGTCTCCGATTGAGAATGTGTGGCGCATTATGAAGCGCAAAATAAGGCAACGAAGGCCCCGTACAGTTGCGCAGCTGAAGAAATGCATAATGGATGAATGGGGGAAAATTGCTAAACTTAACCAACTGGTGTCTTCAGTGCCCAAACCCTTAATAAGTGTTATTAAAAGAAAAGGTGATGTTACACAGTGGTAAACAGTCGACTGTCCCAACTTTTTTGGAGTGTGTTGCAGTCATCAGATTTGAAATGAGTGTATATTTTCTAAAATAAATTAAATTCACAAAGTAAAACATCAAATAATGTGTTAAAAATGTGTTTTCAATATAGTACAGGGTGAATTGAATTTTTGAATGACTTTTTGTTTGTTTTTTTCATTTTCCATACTGTCCCAACTTTTTGGGGTTGTACCAGCCTCACCTAGTCATGCATCAGAGCATTGGAGTATTCCTTGCTGGGATTCAGATCAGCATCTCAGAGAACAGGACAGAGGACAGAGCAAGCAGCACTCCTGGTCTAACAAACCCTTTGTCTATTTGTTAATTTCCTCACCACATCTTGCCAGCTCTCACAATATTAATACCCAGAAACAGAGATACACACACCTTTCTTCATTGTCTTAAATACTGTCTTTATTGTGTTACTGTTTTAAATGTCCGTGGTGACTAAGAGAGTTTCTGGGGCAGTATGTATAAATACATCTTCAAAGAAAACACCACACACACAAAGGCATCTCTACAGGTGAAAGATGTATACTAAAGTGAAATTTTTCAATGCAAAATCTAGATTTGTCTTAATATATAGTTTTGAAAGGGTGAAACTAAAATAAGCAAGGACTTTTTCTATGAAAGTATTTTATAAACATGGTAAATCTTGCCATTATGTAAAAAAAAAAAATAATAACAATAAAAAATATATATACACACCGATCAGCCATAACATTATGACCACTGACAGGTGAAGTGAATAACACTGAGAATCTCGTTATCATGGCACCTGTCAGTGGGTGGGATATATTAGGCAGCAAGTGAACATTTTGTCCTCAAAGTTGATGTGTTAGAAGCAGGAAAAATGGGCAAGCGTAAGGACTTTGACAAGGGCCAGATTGTGATGGCTAGATGACTGGGTCAGAGCATCTCCAAAACTGCAGCTCTTGTGGGATGTTCCCGGTCTGCAGTGGTCAGTACCTATCAAAAGTGGTCCAAGGAAGGAAAAGCGGTGAACCGGCAACAGGAGCCCATTCCAACCAGTGGGGAGCGAAGGCTGGCCTGTGTGGTCCGATCCAACAGACGAGCTACTGTAGCTCAAATTGCTGAAAAAGTTAATGCTGGTTCTGATAGAAAGGTGTCAGAACACACAGTGCATCACAGTTTGTTGCGTATGGGGCTGCGTAGCTGCAGACCAGTCAGGGTGCCCATGCTGACCCCTGTCCACTGCCGAAAGCGCCTACAATGGGCATGTGAGCATCAGAACTGGACCACGGAGCAATGGAAGAAGGTGGCCTGGTTTGATGAATCACAAGTTCAAAGTGTAGATTTGGACTCCAAATTCCCCAGATCTCAATCCAATTGAGCATCTGTGGGATGTGCTGGACAAACAAGTCCGATCCATGGAGGCCCCACCTTGCAACTTACAGGACTTAAAGGATCTGCTGCTAACGTATTGGTGCCAGATACCACAGCACACCTTCGGAGGTCTAGTGGAGTCCATGCCTCGACGGGTCAGGGCTGCTATGGCGGCAAATGGGGACCTACACAATATTAGGCAGGTGGTCATAATGTTATGGCTGATCGGTGAATATATATAATTTAATATCAAGACATACACACACAGACACACAAACACGCACGCATTCACACAGATACATACATACATACAGAGAGAGAGAGATTCTTTTACTGGATATTTTTATGTTAAGTACCAGAGAAGGCAAACTCGTATCCCAGAGCTCATATTAATGTGTTTGCTGCTTTCAGGTTGTGGCATCCTGATTGATATGCATGGAAAAGGGATTGAATATAGGTCAACCACAAAGCACGGTCAATATTTTCTGATCCACTGGTAAGTTAATTGTCTAATTTCCCCACCTCTCTCTAAAGAACTGTGTATTAAGTTACAGGTAAACATCTACTAGTGCAAAGAATATATAAGAACCTCATTTGCTGAACCCTAAACTTAATTTTTGGGCCATTCCTACCTGTATCTGTAATTTAACCTAGCTGTACCCCAAGCCCAGCATTGCATCTAGACCAAAACTTGATCTTAAACCAAGTTTCTGGAGAGCAGCTCTGAGATGGACAGAATATATACATTTTTCAATTAAAACACAATTTAACACATTTCTGTTAAAACTGACATGATCTCAGCTGAAATTTAAACTCACAACCCTCTTCTTACAAGTCCTAAGTGGTGTTCCACACTGCTATTGAAGTTGCTGCCCATTGTTATTTTTATAACAACTAACCTATCTCTGTTCCATAATAAAAGCACACTTTCATTTTAGTGGCTAAGAGGCTGGAAAAAAGCCACATCCGGAGATGTCAGCAGAGACCCTGTTTTTGGAATGAAGCCAGAAGTCTGACAATTAAGAATGAAACCAATACGACCAGACATTTTTGCTTCCCCAAAGTATTGAATTATTTACAAAGTTGAAGAAAAAAAAGCAAATTCAAGGTGTCAACAATATAGGAATTTTAAGCAGCAAAGCTTAATCCCAAGCAAGCTATTTTCAGAAACAGTACAAAGACCTGTCATGAAACAGACACAATCGCACGTTCTCCATCCAGTTTTTTTTTTAGGATGCTTGATTCAGCATCAATTGCATAAGGGAATTAACTACTTCCCTTTAAAGAAAAATGCCAGTCTAAAACCCCATTCACACTGAAAAAATGTACGGCAATTTGGTGGCATTTTGTGTGAATGAGTTATTGCCGGTTAATCGTTGCTGGTAATTTTCTGGCAAGATTCCTAGTCTAATTGCAAGCAATTTGCCAGCAGTGGGTCTGTGTGAATGGAGCAGGAAAATGATTGCCGGCAAATGATGCGTCACCTCCTTGCATGGTCGTCGCATTGCGTCAGCTAACTGACGTAACCAGAAAATAGAGAAGCATCTTAATGAAAACCATATTCTTGGAGATAGTCAACATGGGTTTAGACGAGGCACATCATGTCTTACTAATTTATTAGATTATTTTGAACATGCAGCTGCAGCTGTAGATCACATGAAAGCATATGATATGATAATCTTAGATTTTCAAAAAGCTCTTGATAAGGTTCCACACCAAAGACTGATCATCAAATTGGAAGCTGTAGGCATTCAGGGTAATGTAAGTAGATGGATTATAAACTGGTTGATGTATAGGAAACAGGGTGTCGATTAGAGGATTTGCTTCTAACTGGAGTGAGGTTGTTAGTGGAGTTCCACATGGATCAGTACTAGGGCCTTTGCTTTTTCTAATCTATATTAATGATCTGGACTCTGGGATAGTTAGCAAACTTGTCAAATTTGCAGATGATACTAAAATAGGTGGCTCAGCAGATACAATCTCGGCAGCACAGGTTATTCAAAGGGACTTAAATAATATTCAGTTGTGGGCCGACACCTGGCAGATGAAATTCAATGTGGACAAGTGCAAGGTAATACATGCAGGTAACAAAAATGTCCACAATAATTACACTATGGGAGGAATAGAACTAAATGAAGTATTGCATGAGAAAGACCTGGGAGTCTATGTGGACTCCTCACTTTCTCCATCCAAACAATGTGGGGAAGCAATAAAAAAGGCAAACAGACTGTTAGGGTATATTGTCAAAAGTGTAGAATTTAAAACAAGGGCAGTAATGTTCAGAGTGTACAATGCACTAGTTAGAGCTCATCTGGATACTGTGTGCAGTTCTGGGCTCCACTTCAAGAAAAACTGCTCTAGAGGCAGTTCACAGGAGAGCAACCAGACTTATCCCAGGTCTGAAGGGAATGTCCTACTCGGAGAGATGGAGGGAACTGAACCTTTTCACCCTGGAACAGAGGAGACTACGTGGGGACTTGATCCAAGTCTTCAAAATCATGAAGGGCATCGACCACATCCAACCAGAGGAGCTTTTCCAGATCAGCAGGGACACACGCACCCGGGGACACAAATGGAAATTGGGCTTCAAGGCATTCAAAACAGAAAACAGGAGACACTTCTTTACACAGAGAGTGGTGACAATCTTGAACAAACTCCCCAGTGATGTGGTTGAAGCTGAAAGTTTGGGAACATTTAAAAACAGACTGGATAGGATCCTTGGATCACTCAATTATTAATGGACACCAAACAAACACGATGGATCGAATGGCCTCGTTTGTATACTTTCTTATGTTCTTATGTTCTAACCAATCAGAATAGGGGTGCATTTTTGTGACCACGACACAAAGGTTAAGCCACCTTTGACCAACAACTTGTGACCATAACAAGAAATGGACTAGGTAGTTAGAAATGGCGGAGGTTGAAAATAATATAGTCGCAGCAATTCTGAGTGTTATTGATGAACCAACAGGTTGGCGTATGTAATGCTAACTATTGTCACACATATGTCAGATGTTATATACCTTTAAATCATCCATCCATCCATCCATTTTCTACACCGCTTGTCCTGGTGAGGGTCGGGGTGGCAGCATACTAAGTAGGGCAGACCAGACCTCCCTTTCCCCAGCAACAGATTCCAGCTCCTCCTGGGGGATTCCCAGGCATTCCCAGGCCAGCCGGTAGATATAATCCCTCCAGCGTGGCCCGGGTCGGCCTCGGGGTCTCCGCCCAGTGGAACGTGCCTGGTAGAGCTGCACAGGCAACCTCCCGGGGGGCATCCTTACCAGATGCCAGTAGCGATTCTACTCCAAGGCTCTCCAGGATTACTGAGCTCCTCACCCTATCCCAAAGGGTGAGTCCAGCAACCCTGCACAAAAACCTCATTTCTGCCACTCGCACCCACGATTTCGTCCTTTCGGTCATTACCCAATGCTCATGACGTTGGTGAGGATGGGGAGGTAGACTGACGTGTAAACTGCGAGCCTTGTCCGACTCAGCTCCCGCTTTACCACCACGGACCGATACAGCGCCTGCAATACTGCAGACGCTGCAGCGATCCGGCTGTCAATCTCACGCTCCCCCTTACCATCACTCGTGAACAAAACCCCAAGGTACTTAAACTACTCCACTAAGGGCAGCTGCTCACCCCTAAGCTGAAGAGGGCAATCCACTCTTTTCTGAGAGAGAACCATGGCCACAGACTTGGAGATCCTGATTCTCATCCCAACTGCTTGACACTTGGCAGCGAAACGCTCGAGTATGTGTCGGAGATCACAGTCGGGCAAGAAGCACAACATCATCTGCAAACAGCAGCAATGCCACCTCCAAGCCCCCAAACTGGATACTCTCCCTACCTCAGCTGCGTCTTGATATCCTGTCCATGAAAATCACAAACAGGAGTGGAGACAAGACGCACCCTTGGTGGAGTCCAACACCCACCACGTTTTTGACTTAACACCGAGAATACGGACACAGCTTTTGCTTTGGGAATAAAAGGACCAGATGACACGCATAAGCGGCTCCATCACCCCATACTCCCACAACACATCCCACAAGACATCCCGGGGAACACGGTCATATGCCTTCTCCAATTCCACATAACACATGTAGACTGGATTAGCATACTCCCATGCCCCCTCAAATATCTGTGAAAGGACAAAGTGCAGGTCCACGGCCTGGACGGAATCCACATTGTTCCTCCTGAATCCGAGGTTCAGCTATCGGATGAAGTCTCCTCTCCAGCACTCTGGCATAGGTTTTACCAGGGAGGCTGAGGAGTGTGATCCCTCTGTAGTTGGAACACACCCTCTGATACCCTTTCTTGAAGATAGGGAGCACTACCACAGTTTGCCAATCCAAAGGAGCTATATCCGCCTTCCATGCAACATTGAAGAGACATGTTAGCCATGCCACCCCAACACTGTCCAGCGCTTTCAACATCTCCGGACGAATCTCGTCTACCCTCAACCCTCAACCACCGCAGCAACCTCAGCTACAGCGATAGATCCGATCTCGCAGGAGCTATCCAGCACTGCCTCCTGCGAGGAGGGCGTGTCCACCGGGTTTGGGGAGTTCCTCAAAGTGTTCCTTCCACCTCTCAATGATCGCCCCAGTAGTGGACAGTGTTTCCTCACCCTTGCGGAGAACAGTATGGGTGCCGAATGGTTTGCCAGAACAACTTTGAAGCCATGCAATAGTCATTTTCCATGGCCTTTCCAAACTCCTCCCATACCCGAGCTTTCGCTTTGGTTACCTCTACTGCTGCAGCCCTCTTGGCCAGCTGGTACCTTTCAATCGACTCCGGAGACCTATACGCGAGCATTGCTTAGAAGGCCTCTTTCTTCGACTTGACAGCTTCCCTCACCACTGGTGTCCACCAGCGGGTCCTAGGGTTGCCATCTTGACAGGCACCAACCACCTTAATGCCACAGCTTGTTGCGGCCGCCTCCACAATTGAGGTCTTGAACAATGTCCTTGACCTCACTCGGGATATAGGAGAAATTTGTCTGGAGGTGGGAGTTGAAATCTTTCCTCACTGTATCGTCAGCCAGACGTTCCCAGCAGACCCTCACTGCTCGTTTGCGTCTCCCGGGTCTATCTGACCAGCATTCGTTGGATCCAACTAACCACCAAGTGGTGATCAGTTGACAGCTCTGCCCCTCTCTTCACCTGAGTGTCCAAAACATACAGCCTTAGGTCCGCTGATACAACTATAAAGTCAATCATCGACCTTCGGCCCAAGGTGCTCTGGTACCACATACGCTTATGAGCATCCTTGTGCTTGAACATGGTGTCCGTTATGGACAATCCATGACTAGCACAGAAGTCCAATAACAACTCACCACTCAGGTTCAGATCAGGGAGGCTGTTCCTCCCAATCACCCCCCTCCAAGTATCTCCATCATTCTCTACATGAGCGCTGAAGTCCCCTAATAGGACTACAGAGTCGGTAGGCTGCACCCTATCGAGCACCATACCCACCTTCTCCAAGAAGGCCAAATACTCTGAACTGCTGTTGACTGAACAACAGTCAAAGTTTTCCTCTCTGAGACATGAAGCCTCATGGAGGCAACCCTCTCGTCTACAGGGACAAACTCCAACTGTGCAGCACCCAGCCTGAGACTTGTGAGTATCCCCACACCCACCCGGGGCCGCTCACGCAGGTCCACCCCCAATCGAGAAGTTTGGTTCCAGAGCCAATACTATGTGTGGAGGTGAGACCAACTATATCTAGTCGGTACCTTCCACCTCCTCCACCAGCTCCGGCTCTTTCCCCACCAGTGACGTTCCATGTCCCACAAGCTAGTCTCCATCACCAAGGTCCAGTACGTCCAGGCCCATCCCTACTGCTGCCAATCTGGCATCGCACCCGACCCCCACCCTTCACCTTGTGGGTGATGAAACCAATCAATACAGACAAACATGTTACACCCTCACACTGGGTTTGTTTCAACCTAAATCGGTTCGGTTCATTTGTTTTGAAACAATGTATCAGTCAGTGCTTCTGTTCACACTTGCCTTGTGTACATATGTGCTCGGGTTTTTGTGGTTCACTTCTGTGCAGGTTCATCGCAAGGGGGTTGGCATCCTAGGCAATTGCCTGGGGCCCCGGGCTGAGGGGGGGCCCCCAAATGTGAACCCCCCCCTGCTCTCACGGGAGAAAACTCCGCCACCGCGTGGCTTCACCATCAGGATTTATTTTGCCTGGGGCCCCCACTTACCCTAGAATCGCCTCTGTGTTTCTGTGTTTTCTCAGGACTCAGATCATATTGCAATAATCAAGTGAGCTCGGTTCGTTTTGTATGAATAATACACCGGATATTTACATTTTACATGATTAGTGCATATAAGAAATGGCATCATAATGCATACAATAACAAATACATATGACGGCAATAAAATAACTACATGCAGTAGTCTAACACATTTGACAGTCTACTTCTGATACAACCAAATTATACATGGGCGTGTTCAGAATGTATGCAGATCTGACAAGCAAAGCAATTCATTTTCAGAATCTGTGACGATTGTCTGTATCATGAACGCATCCAATATTTAAACATACTGTATGAAGTTACTGAATACAACAATAGACTGCTATACTATTATTATCAGTGCACGTTGCGCTGCCGAATGGTGATTGTTTTGCCTATATACAAATATATACAAAAAATATACAGTAGTGTGACGTCCTCTAAATATCCATCTAGGAGTATTTTACTGCTACTGCCATACTTTTAAACATATACTGCTACTTTACATAATACATTAAATTAAGGGTTCTGATAATTATTTTCTCACCCAAAAAAAAGTACAAATAAGCCGCAAAATGATTGAAAAATTATTCACTCACATGCAACATCTTTAGATAAAATTGTACGTTCTGATATATTAACTTTAATTTGCATTATATTCCATTTTGAAAAAAATGAGAAATACCTTTGTTACACCCTTGATGAATACCCAATATCCAATTGTTGTCAGATTACTGACGTTACCGTTAACAATAAGTAAATGAACAAATACAAATGCACACGTTATCTTAACTGGTACTGTACACGCTTTTGGGGGAAATGTGGAGTTCGTTTTCTTTTTGAAAAAGAACCGAGACCCTCCTGTGTCACATTCTACTTTTTCCAACTGAACCGAACTCAGTTATTTTGCCAAACGGACCAAGACTAAGTCTTTTGTTGTTTCGTTTCAGTTCATTTGCCAATCGAAATTTGTTGTTCATACTTTCCCCCAAAAGAACCGAAGAGCACTAAATACGAAACAAACCTCTAGTGTGAACGAGCCTTTAGACTACATTACAGTAATTCTGATGGTAGTTTGTTTCAAATTATTTAAATGTTATTTTAATGCCGTAATGTCAAACTTAAAAAAATGAAAAATAAAATAAGTTGTTCTGAGCAATCAATCAATCACAGATCTGCAAACCCAGACTTTTGGTTCTAACCAGAATGGTTAGAACCAATAGCCCAGTAAACACAATGGCAAAATGGGGAAATGATCGAACTTGTACAAACACATCCAGAATATCGGTCCGTGTCTCCTCTCCCAAACCCACAGGCTTCTGTAACATCTCATTCCCTAGCTACAGCGCTCTTGCCGGAAATCTGTTTTTTGTGTGAATGGATCCTTGCCGTCAAGGAAAAGCAAGCAACCATGTCCAGGGGAAAAAAACTTTCTAGTTGTGGAAATTCTATGGAACTATGAGCTTTAACCGATTGCAAAGGAAGTAAATATAGGCACCCTTTCCTGTGTGTTTGAAGTACGTGGTAATGACTCTTCATCTCTCCTCTCTGAAGTTCGAGTAATTTTCCGGGATTATAAATCATAAGCCCGCCTACACTACCCTGACTGCTCTGCCTCCCAGAAAAAGGGTCATATCCTTTCATTGTCCTTTCAGCTCTTGATCTTATTCCTACTGTGGGGCAATCAAGAGCACAGACCTCTTCGCTGTAACACTGAATTAAACCAATATAATTTTCATCTGAATGCCACCTAGAGTACGGAAAAAGATGGTGAGATTTTCCTTATAAGATGGGTAAAAGATATATGAGCAGCTGCCTATTATTATACTAGCCTTCAGCAATTCAAAAATCAGAGACCAAGAAGAAGAAAAAGAGCATTCACGGTCATCGAGATTCTCCTTTTAAATATGACTAGACACAGGTGTATATTCAAAAACACACATCAGTGCTTCACCCACGGTAACCCAGTGCATCATCGTATCATGTGGCACATAGAGGACTGACGCTCCCACAGGCACACTGAGATGCTTGCCTTGGACAGCAGTCTAGCATCTGCTAGGTTGGAAAATACTGGCAATGTCATTTCTCATTTGATAAGCAGTCAGTCAAAAAACTGATATAACTACAGCCATGAAAAGGGATGAACAACAGACTACAGTTAATTTCGAGTCTGGTCTCACATGAAAGACATGTTAAAGTAGGATAACAAAAGCTGATGGGGAGGTTTTAGTGGACAGCAATGCTGAATCAACAAACAGAACAAACTGGAGCTCCCCGGGAAAATTCTACCGCCATTGCTTTGGCCTTCCTGTTAAATGTGCTTTGTGTTATTAGAAAACCATTTCAATTATTAGTAACATTTAAATTATGATTTTGTTCAATTAAAATTTACAGAATTGAAAGGCAGTTTTATCAGTTATGTGGGTTGTGAAGTTTCATTTCCCATTCTACAACTGCCCAAATGCTGCCAAATAAAAAACGAGTTATTCTGATTCCCAATGTGTCTGCATGTAAGATATCATTGTAATTACTTTAAAGTTTTTCTGATGTCTCAGGGTCTTGCTATATTTAAACTTACAAAGCACAGATATTCTTACTGACAAAATATATTTAAAAAGTATGCTACAATTTACTCAGTTTTTTTTTTTAATTCATTTTCCTTGTTCCAGTATAATTTCACACCAATTAAGACTAACCAATATGGACAACAACCAAGCAAAGATGAGAGTGTGTGCACTGTGTACAGGTGTGTTTTAGATGCGGTGCACCCTAGAAAACTGTTTAGAGATTCTTACATTCAGCATCATTAAAGAAGCTGTAGCTGAAGGCAATTTGACAAATTTGTCTTAAAATTATCAACTATTTGGAAGCTAGCTCAGAGAAATGCATTGTTTTGAAATACTAACTGGGGTAAATTGCTCTTCTCACTCTCTTAGCATGCAGTAATCATGAGCTAATTATAGCCCCCTTTCTTCTTAAATAGACAATTGTGAGCTAATTTCACCAATAAACATCTAATAGATAGAAAGCCAACAAAATGCTTATTGCATTTTATGCTACACATGCACAGATTAACATCTCAGTATGACTATGGGCTATTTTAAAACAAGTCAACACTGGGAATTAATATAATGTTTTGCCTTTTAATTTATAAGCCATTAAACTGGATAATAAAGAAAGTAAATATTTTCATCTGCAAAACGAGAGCAAGAAAAGACCACTTATTAAAAACATACACGACTTAAGCCACAACTAAAACTACTAATATTAAGCTGCTTATTATTCCAGAAGACAGGTACTCAAGAATAAGACCGAGATGTGATCAACTGATTAAAAACCTTCACTATTGTGCATTTTCTCTTTTGACAGAAACATGCTAGGGAAAAAAGAAAGATAAAGAAAGAATGCTTTCAGATAGCTTGTCCAATTTACTACAGAATGTCTGTTACTGCTAATGATTATTAAATGTTCTGCCCTTTGCCTTGGCAGCTAAGGATTAAGCTCTGAAAGGCAACCAAGCATATCAAGCAAAGACTAGTTAAAAAATAATTGAGGGTGAAGGCAGTCTTGCCCTCAGAACAAATGTTTAAGTAATATAAATATTGATTTCTACAGTAGGGGGTTCAATGTTATTTTGCTTACATTTTATTGTTGTCGTGTTACCAATACCAAGCACTGACATCCTTTAGCGAAAACAGCTTGACCAAGAAAGCTACCCCATAAATCCTGCCCTTCTGTGCAGTCAATGTGCTACTGTTGCACCACAGATATACTTCCTCAGTGTGGATCTGGGATGTGTCTGCATAGGAGTCTCATCAATACCTTGAGAATAAGGGCCGGCTTTTCTTGAATGCATACTCCTGTCCTTTGGGAATCGAGTTGAAACGATCATGCTCCTTTCAGCTTGTTTTGTGATCAATGCCTATACTTCAGCCAGATCAATCTAGCAACCTTCAGAGTGTGTCAATGTCAAAAGATGTCTGCGCTTGATAATAGAAGAACAATACAATGCAACTGCATAAAATCCAAATGAATGCATTTGTTACTGGTGGTACAAGGAGAAAAACTGTGTGATGCCTAAATAAATAAGATGAATGTACAACAAATAATTTTCACAACAACTTAACTAATTTCCCATGTTTATTACTTTATATATCTATGTACATCTGTAAGTTGTTTGCCCCATCTCATTGACAATTATGTTTTGTAAGGTAAACCATCAATTAATCCGAAAGACTAATTATTCAGTTTATCTGCCGAGTTGACCTGGTGGACAGATGTAACCTGCAGAACGTCAACACCTCACATGAATGTGCACATTTCCTCAGCTTTGATTGATAAAAAATCGAATTTGACTACTGGCCATACCACTAGTGATAATATCAAACAAATCCAGCACGATCACAAGAGATCTTTTAAATCAGATTAACCATTTGCATATTAGTAAATTGGGCAAAGTGTTTTATAGTCACAAACCTGACTAAAAGGCAATAAAGTCTGAATCATACCCAGTGTATCTTAACATTGATGGATGTAGCATCTGCTTTGCCAACGATCAGAAACACAAAAACTGTAGCTCTAAAGCATTGATTTAAGAAGAAAGATTAATGCTTTCATTATATGTTAGTTCTAAGCCATCTGTAAATCTGTAACATCAGAAAGAAGCAGTAGCACACTAACCAGTGACATCATTATTTTTCAACATATGAGCTGTTAAACTATACTGCATGGTCACTAGTACCTGCCAATTATATTATGTCAGCTTATGACAAAGGATAGACCATGCCAACAGGGAAGATTCATCCTGTTATTTGGAAATCACTTCAGAAGATCAAGAATATGCCTACACCAACATTCAACCTATACCTGACAATAAGAATCACTGCATTTTTAGTGCAGGTCAGAATATGGAGAAAAGATAGATACATGTATAAATGTATTCACTGAGATTTGATTGAGGTCTCTGAAGACAGATTGGAACATTAAATGTTATTGGTTATTTCTCAGAGTGCTGGATTTTAAAATGTGACTTTTAAAAGGGTTCAATATTCTTGATGAATGTTGTATATGGTGTAGGCAGACCATACACACACACACACACACACACACACACACAGATAGAAGTTTAGGCTTAATGGATGTAGAGGCTGATGAAGACTCTACGTGACCTGTTATTATTATCAGCCTTAATCAGCTTCAATGAGACCGGGTATAAGATCAAATGAGCCCAAACCCTGGGATGAAAGTGTCTTGGAGTGCAAGCTAATTCAACTCTGCCAGTAGCACCAAGTTACACAGACATTTTGTTTAAGAAATACTTTGTCAAAATCAGCTGACAATTCAAAATGTAATTAATTACTGCACCCCCGTAACCCAGTCACTGTGGTTACCTACCACTATTTAAAAAAAAAAAAAATCTCAAAAGACAGATGAAAGATGATAGGAAAGCATGCTCATTAGCAGGCAAAATTATACATCAGTGTTCGGTGTGTTTTAGTTTCATGTTTGTAGCAGTCCAACCTGAAATGTATGCAAAGTATGTATGGGCAACCAGGTATATCCAGGTATATCCTGTCGATCTGCTCTGTGCTGAGGCTAGACAAACCCTTTATGACAGAAACCTGCAATAATGCTAAGTGGGGTATTTTTTTGTATTTGCTTAATTAGGAGGGTATAATTCACTGTTTTCATCTTTTCCTCTGAGCTTTTCAAGTGCTTTTCCCATTCTTTACTCCAGATTTCTACTTGTTGTCCTTGTTCTTACTCTCTTAAATCAGCCTACACTGTTCATTGACTCATTTGTGTTTCTGTCTCCTAACTTCATGCCGGTATCCACAAGTCATACAATTATATTCCATTAAGCCTCTTGAAATACCAAGCAGGAAAAAAAAATGCCATGGTCATTTGTTTTTGTGGAAAATATATTTTTCCCCTCCAATTACAGGCACACTTAGTCTGGTATTTCAACATGAAAGACAGAATACTGTACTGATATTATGGTGCATAAAGTCCAGAACAAAAGTCTGAATGAAGACTGTTAAACAATTCCATTGGATTTATTTTAATATAGCGAGTTACCAAGGTAGAGTGTCATTTTATAGATATAGATAATTTATTGCCATCAATCAAGTACTGACAAAAGTGGTTCATGTTCACAATCTACGGATTACTGAAATATATCACACAATTCTTGGAGTTGCATAATATTATAACCTCAAGTCTGAACAGGATCCTTCAAAAATAGATTTAAAAAACTGCACAAAACACCTAAATCACTCTAGCTTACTTGCCTCCCTGAAGTGCATTAATTTTCCTGCAATGCATTAAATGTTTAATATTTAAGTTCCATTTTACACAGAAAGCAGCTTACTTTGACATATACGGTATGCAGTTCCCTGTAACACTCCGAATAGACTGTTTCCTTTGAATACTTTTAGAAGTCACAGTGACATCTGCAGGAGTGAAATTTCTCCCTGGCACCAAAACAAAGAGGCACTAAAATATCAGCTCTCGACTGATGAGACTTGGACTGTCACATTATGTATTAAATTGGATAGATTAGACAAAACCACTAAAATAAAACACTGGAAATTTAAAATATATATATATATAAAAACAAATAATAATAATAATCTGACAAACCTTTTAAATTGATTTAAGATTTAAGTTCCAACCATACAGTCAAAATCTCTTTCTAGACAAAGGGATATTCAAAGCAGTGCACTATATACATGAGTAATCGTTCTTATATCTGTTAGAGGTGTGTTATGGTATGGTAAGTCATTTTCACAATAATAATCAAGCTTTTTATTTTTCCTTTTGAAGTATAGGACAAGTCCATACATCATCCAGGAAAAGCCTTTAAGAGCATTTACATGTCTTGGTTTAGGAAGAAAAACATTCACCTGTCTCATTAATACACACTGATTAAAATGAAATTATGCAGTTTGTAGCAGTCACTATTGCTACAAAGAGGGGTATAACTAAGATATTCTGTTCAACAATGAAAATAACTTGCCAGGTAATCACCTGGATTTCACATAGAGGATCTGTGTTCATTTGAGCTTGATGTGCACATCTCTTCATATCAATCAGGGAAATTTGCCCTAAAGAAAGATTTTTGCAAGCACCAGAGTAAGCTCCATCACATACACATATAAACATGCCAACACAGATTATTTCAGCTCACTTAATACCTGTGGCCTTTTCATTGCCTACTCAAAATGTTTTGTTTTATTAAAGACCTTACTGGTAACTTCAATGTGCAGGACAAACATGTTAAATTCCAAATTGCAATGTATATATGATAAATACATATTTGTCACATCTAGAAAACTAATTTAGTCACAGGGATGCATTTTCATGTGGTGTTAAACATGAAATGACAGAACTTGATTTTTTAATAAATGGTAATTGAATTCAAGACTGAAACGAATTGTCCATCAAACTCTCTCACGCTCAGTCGAGTTGTATTTTCTCAAACTGAACTCTCTCTTCCCTTCTTATCACACGGATTGCATTGCTGAATTTAAACCACACAAACTAAAATAATATATCCACATTCCTAAATATACATGATAGAGCACATTAACCACTGTCTCAATTCCTTAATAAAATGGTTGACTCTTGGCACCTGTGTTTTTGTAGAAGCATAAATCTGACTCTGAATCCTAATTTAAGAAGGAGCACTAAAGGAATTGAGACATTTACAAATCATCATTAATGATGGTAGTGCTAAACAGCTGCCCAGTGCATTTTGTACCTAGCCAATTTTCGGGGAAGAACCAAACCAGAGAGGCATTTTTTACAGATTAAGTAATGGTGGAAAAAGTATTTGGTTCAGCCAATTCATACCTCATCGACATCTATAATGATATATAGATACACATATGTCTATGTGTAGAGACTGAAGCTATTTTGTTGGCCTTTGAACCTTTTTGTTAATTTATAGCTTTCATCAGTTGCAGTGAAATTACCTCATGAAGCTTCATATGCCAGGTGCCAATGGCAGTACATTGATCTCCATTTCCATTAGCACTGAGGTACAATTGTATTTCTTTCAATGGAAAAGTAAAAATGTTCACCTAATTTTTTTTTTTTCAAAATGTTCTGTTGATGCAACAATTATTTAAGTGATTTGTGAAAGAAAGAAAGAAAAAAAAATGCTGGAGAGTAATGAATGATAATTTAGCCTGACAGCGACTTTAGTAAATGTGGCACTTTGATATACTTTACTTAAATCGTAAAACATGTCAATTTTTTTCCTCTTTTGGTTGGCTTCGGTTTAACTCATGAAGTTAGCACAGCTGAATGACACATTTAGGTTTAAATATTGTATGAGCTGGCAATATCAGAAAGCAGAACAAATATGTAAATCAAACTGCTATTCTGGGCAGCGAACTCTTTCGCATTCCCACAGAGACTATGCTGTAAATATTACACCAATATCTTTTTTTTTATAAACATCATATACTACATCTTTCATTGATTTTGCTTCCACCCCCCAAAAAATAAGAAATTAGATTCATGTCCTGTGGTTTTGAATAAGATTCACTTACATTTTCCCCTCCCTTGGTACCCCGTTGCTGTAAGCAACCTCTGCGTCTCTGTCGATCTTTGCAGGATTCTTTGAGGTGCAGCTACAGCTGGAGGAGCTCCGGCTACAGCAGGTACTGTCCTCCTGGTCGCTCAGGGGGCTGGGGGAGAGGGGCTGGGGACTGTAGCCCGTCGACTGGGAGACACAGTCCAGGTCAGCCACCAACTCATGTGTGGCATCACACTCACTGGCTTCCGAGTAGCTGGCTTCTGGGGTAAGCTGACTGAGATTCGCTGAAGAACACGGTCTGCTCCCTGCAGAACAGCTGAGGATAACATGGGGTTGGGAGGAAATAAAAAGTTATGTTCACAGGACAGGTTCATTAAATTTTGATGCATATAGAATACTGATGGGTTACTAAAAGCATACGTGCATAACGGCCTGTTTATGGTTACCATTCCTTAATGTGTGCGAGATGTGTTTAGTGGGATGAAAGCCCACTGGAATTGAGACCAGGCACAGAAACATGCTGCCGTGCCAGCTGCCTCTTCACCACACACAGTGTAGGACCTCTGAATAAATGGCTACCAGTGATGCATAGGCTCTCTAACTGCTAAGGAAAGGTGTCACTTCCGATCAGTGTGGTTTGTATCAGGAAGGACTGAGAAAAGTGGTATAATATTGCATAGGAAGGGAACTTAAATGACTGCAACAGGCTCTCTAACAAGGTCAGCTAAGTTTTTTAAGTGCTTCATCAGGAAGAGAAAAACAAAACTACACATTGCATTTATATAGCTAGTGCAAACATGTTGCAAGACCAGAGCCTAGTCAAGGGATTCACTTAAAGCACTAGTGGAGTTGTAGTTTTTGCCGAACAACTTGTATTTAATCTACAATATATTTAGATGTTAAAATGTATGATTCATGATGAATGATTTATAATGTATGATTTTTATAATTGATTATACAGAGTATAACATTAAATAAGAATCGATAGATAGCAACACACTGGTGAAAGTGACTTAAGTCACTTAAGAATGCCTTAAGTGATTTTTTCACTTTCACATTAATCTTTATAGACATGTCAACATGTTCACAATGAAGTTTTGCCAAAGCAACACCATAAAAGAAAGACATATATTCCCAAGGCTGATAAAAACAAAACGATAACAATTAAAAAAAAAAAAAAAAAAAAACATCAGCATCCAGGCACAGAAAATTATCCAATTACTCTAGTTTCAATCTCAGTGGGCCAGTTAAAAGAAGAACAAGCACCAAAGAGGCTAACAATACCCTGCAGTATTCTGTTGATGTAATGATGAATCTTATCCAAGCACAAATAGCCGTTACCATTTATTCTGAATTGACAATAACACAGAGAGATCCAGCAAGACACTCAAAAGGGTTGTATCCAGAAAATTAATGATAAATTGTTGTAGAAGGAGCTCATTTAATCTCTAGTGTCTGACAGGAAATGGATAGGGGAGAATCAAGCAGTTTTTGTATTTTACTTTGAAGAAATTATATTTGAAAAGCACTCTCTAAATATATATAGTTTTTAATGAATCTGTTATCTAACAGTAACTCCTGGCACCAGAATGCTGAAGCATCCAAAACAGTATCAGTTGGCACAGAGAGCTAAAATGGAAATATGTGGCTGTTCTTCAGAAGTAACAAAGACAGACGACACTGATATTGATAAAGGACAAGCCATGGCTCCCTAGACTTGCCAATGCCAAAGCTTTAACAGAAATGACATTGATACAGAATCATGTTGACTACATTATGTTGATATTGTCACAAGACTACTAATTAGTAAATAAGTTTTATTTTCAATATAAAATTTAAAAAACTACATACAAAAACAAGCATAATTCAACATGGACATCATTCAGCACGAATGGACATACAAGACTAAAGTAAATGCTGCCCATGTACAACTGTGTTATAGCCGGGGCTCCAGTACAAATGAAACAGGCCTGCAATTATCTGCTACACTTTTCCTCTTTCACTGGTAATATATAGAGAGAATTCAAACATAATGGTACACATTCAGAAATTCACTGAACCACGCTATGCTAACATTGATACTTTATTGTAATTGCTTTTCAATGCAGTGCTTATGAGAGCCCTTCACTGTATCAGTCCTCTCTGCAGGGTACTGTTTAATAAAAATTAGATTTTTTCTTGGGGCTTTATGCTCCAGTAAGTTGAAAAATAACTGTGCTTTCACATAGCTGTATTCCACAATCCCTTGTGTGCTTCGGTGTCCCCAAGACCTCAGGCCTCCGGGGATAGAACTCATTCTACCCAGATAAAAAATAAACTAAAATCTGCCTTTAGGTGATGCAGAAATTTACTGATATACATCTCTTCATGGCAGATGAACCTTTTTACTTGGGGGCATTGGTTAATATGACATAATTCTTTCTTTTTTTTCGCAATAAGGAAATGACACAAAAAACACATTGTTTTATGATGTTCAAAGTTTAAGAGAAATGAGACAAATTCATAAAAAAAAACATTTTCCATAATATTTGGCAAACCGTTAGATAAACGACAGATATGGAAGGAGAGTTGTCTCCTTTCTTTGTTCATCATATGGATTTTTATTTGTTGAGCATGTCACTTGCTGTAAGTAGAAATAAAACCAACAAGATTTCTTATTCATTCAAAGCTGTCAGTTTTGTGAGAGACACTGAACAGAAAATGAAACTCCAGCCAACACAAGTGTAATTACATTGTTTATACAGATATATTCTGAACTAGGGTTTAAAAAAGGCTCTACATGGTGAAACTATTACAGCTATAAATAAATATGTATTTCTATTTCCTGACAAACATTTCTGAATTAACCAACATCTACAATGTAAAAAAATAAGAACCAATATAATTGTAGCACATACAAATCCCACAAGACAACCTGATAACCTTGATGTTTTTGTTATTGTATTAAATGTTGAGCTGAATGATAAATTAAAGGGTAAACAGATCACAATTAGTTAACATTGTTTATTCATTTTACTTTGCCAAGTATAATGTACCATAAGGTCCAAAGTTGTAGACTGAAGACAACATTAATTGTACTGGTAGGGACCTAATTTGCATTTGTTTTTTGTATTTTCAATGACACAAATTAAAATAATTCAATTAAAATGTGAGCGTCATTGGCACAAGCTACTTTCTTACTGTACCCAACTGTCAGCTACAATCAAGTTCCCTACAACACTGGATATCAAGTGTTGCACTAGTATTGCTGATGTTTCCAAAACCGAGTGTCAGAATACTATAAGTGCTATAGATAATTATTGAATGTGGCAGTAATTATTTGAAGTGACAAGAGTAAACAGCTCCTTGTTGATGTAACTGTTTGAATTAAGCAGATTAGATTAGCAATAGCCCTAATATACCTAATACTCCCTAATACCTAATACATTAGGAGTCCAAAATTAGCACATGTATATTCTTTGTGTGAGTTTGAGAATCAACAATCTAAATCTTCTAATGACTGCTTATAAGACTCCTTCTCAATTAAACTAGTGATTTTTATAAACTGAATTAAATTATACATATGAATTGATCTTGCATTATACATCTAAGCTTGCTTTAAAAGAGATTTTCAAAAGAATACAAAACATGAAGAGACATAATAAAAACCAACAGCATAGATTAAATGATTATACTTTAAAATCTGTACCAACACATACCTCATTCTTGCCAATGCCTCAAGAACAGATATACATTAAGCTGGTTACAAAGAAAATAAAGATGACTGTATGGTTTTAAAATCAACCTTGAGAATGGGATCTCCAGCTGCGAAGTTGCAGGTCTTATGCAAAACTCTTTCTGGACCAGCTGGTTTTCTTGAAACTACTCTGCCAGTGTGTTCAGTAACTTTGCACAGTCATTTGCATAGTTCTAGTGTATTCATGATATTTAGTGCAGAACAGTGAGCTCTACCTCAAATTCTTACTCCCATTTACTATATTCACACCTACATGCAATTACCCCAGCTACAGAATAACCTTAAACAGACAATAGATATTTCTTAATTTGCAGCTATCACTACCTGGATAAATGTGTACTAGTCCCCATACGGCATGTGCACTGTGCTGAAAGAAATAAGCCTAATAAATATTCAGTTAAGAACATGGGTGAGCACATTATTATTTACAAGGAAAGGTTACATCTAAGTGGGAAATGCAAAGATCTCAGACTAAAGTTTGTAGAAGGTCACTTCACAAAAAGGCAGCTCCAGGGTGGGCACCCCATTGTGGGCAACCCAGTGATCACCGCAGTGTGATCCGGCCTTGACCTTGGGAATGGAGAATACAAGCTCATAGCATAATGACAGCCATATGGATATTCTATTTCTCACCTGTCTGTCAATTCAAGTAGATGCCTGCTTTCCAAGGACAGCTGAGAGCTGGGGGTCTGGCTACAGGTTGAGCACGATTCTACATCATTCTTGTGGTTCACAGGCAAGTCTACATTACCTTGTTTCCTATGGAATAATTACACAGATGTAAACATTACAAATGTGTTTGAGATAATTACATCATGTCACTCTTGTACAGTTTTTCATTATTTGTGTTTATTTGTTGTTGATCTTCCTTGATTTATAGATGCACAATCACATGCATCTGCTCTTTCACTCCAGTACTTCCTGCTCATAAGCACATCAATCTGTCCAATACATAAAAAAAAGAAAAAGTTTATGATAGTAATGTGTAAATTAAAACATCTCATGTAATTGCCTTCACTGGCACACAGCACTTCCTTTAAAATGCCATTCCCAACTATTGCATTGTGTCTGACTAAGGCTCTTTTTGTCATCATCATCACACAGTACAACAAATGATTGTCTTGGTGGAAAAGTACTATAGTACTAGTTTCATCAATCATGGCATTGTCCTGTCCGGAAGAACACCAGGGAGCAGCATTTTTTTAAATAAGTTCTATCCTGTGGCAACCAATTTGTATAGCCGTCCAAGAATACAGCACCACATTGCCTTACATTCAGACCTATAAAACCAGAAAAGCAATTATGTAAATTTATGTCCTGCAGGGGGTACTACTTCCCCTTCAATAATATTTCAGCTCTTCACACTGGAGAAGCATATGGAAATGTGAACTTCTGTAGTTTTTTTGGGCACTAGGCTTGGATTATCCTACCTTAAATAACATGGGCTAGTCCAGGACGAGTGCTAATATTTGTGTATTCAGATAATGTGATGTTTCAGGCAGGAAACTCACAGTATCCAGTCCTTAAACACATTTGCTACACATACAGCAAAACTTAGCCCACTGGCTGACACAGAAACTGAAAACTCAATGAATAAATTGGAATAATCTATTTAAACCCGCTACAAACAGCGTCCCCTGCCGTGAGTTTGAATTGACCTCCTCTCCCCAGCCTCAACCTGTTTTCTGGCTCTCCTGTCAAAGGCAGGCCACAAGAATATGTAAAATAATGGAATGTAACGCTTGGTAATAAAGATCACTTTATCACATGAGTAATCCTGACTTTTATATTGAAAATAAAGTTGGAGGTTGTCAAATATTTATGACATATGTTAAATGCTACATACTAAAGAACCAATATATAACTGTCTAGGACCTTATTTCATTAACCATTGTATTTTCAAGACATTTGCTTACATTTCTAATATTTTAAAGTGATGGCCAATATTGCTAAGTACATTCCAAGAGTGAGAAGAGAACTGTAACCCACATCTTAGTGAAACATCTGGTGTAATAGGCCATCCACAAAGTAACTGTGACAGAATTGTAAGTGCCCTCAGATGAGGGTCAATTATTTATATCTAATGTACCACAGTGACACATTCTGCTTTAAGTTTTAATCACCAAGCCATCAAATTCACCGCCCAAAAAACAAGCTATGTTGACAAATGTGTTCAGCTTTATTCATTATGCAGTGCACAGTAGCACAGCTGGTGACCACTGTATGGTTTATCGCACCTATGATGATATTAGCCTTTATATTTATGATTTTGACTCTGTCTTGGTAACTGAGTTACAAAAGATCTGCACTGACATCTGACAAACTTAGATATATAAAAAATATATGAGATTAAAATACAAGACTGTACTTGCTCACTGCAAAAACCTTAAAGTTAGGTTTTAAGAGACACCACTTGATTATTATTTTTTTCCCCTGAAGTAAAATGAATGTGGCAGAACATTTTGAATCTCACCTCTGTGGTTAGTCATCACCACCTCATACTGTTTTTGTGATGTTGAACTCTTGTGTTGGGATTTTTTCTTTCCAATCAGGATGAAAGGCCAGTGAGGGAGCTTTATTGGGGTCTCAGAGTGTGAGGAACCACACTCAAGGAATCTTTATTTGAAATGCCCAGGATTTAAAATATCACAGTTTAACTTGGTTGTGTTTCTTCAAGATAAGGGCTGTGTTGTGGTATCTCAACCCCACACAGGAACATCCTTGTGCATTATCTGCCGTGTAATAACAGTGACAGTAGTAGTGTAATAGAAGTGCAGTTCATCAGTGACTTCAGATTCAATCGCACATTTTAATTTTCATAAGAAGCGCTCTCAGGTAAAAAACAAAAAATAGATAAATAAACAAACACCGGCATGCACAAGCAATTCCCTCTACCTCCGTATAAGAAAGAAAGTTTCCCCTGTACCAGAGCAGACACTTAAAGTCTTTCAGTGCCATTGCATTTGAAGACATGACAGCTTTGATCTTATCACCAACTTAAGGTTCTTCAGTTCGGTACTCATACTCCCTCCGCTGGGATACGTACGATAAAAGAGAGGAAATTCATTTTTGCTGGCCTTTTCCATTCTGCATTGTAGCCTTTCACCTTGATTTCCACTACAAATACACCTAGCAGTCAGCTCAAAGGCATGTACAAATGTAAAAGAGCACCAGCAGATCTTTGTGACTGGGTCCTTCGGGAAATAATTTAGCTGGTAGTTATGCAGAAATGCAATCTGCAGCTCACAAACGTATTAATGGATGAGGCTAACATTTACAGAGAATGTGGAGGGATTCAGACCACTGTATGTGACAACAATTCCATTTAATTGTCCACATCCTGACATCATTTTCAAGATGACAGCTGGCTTTGGGTCATGGGGGTATGCCATTAAGCTAAACAAACTCATCAAGATGTAAAAATTCAGGCTACATACAGTGATGTATCATTTCAAACAAATTAGCCAATAACCCAGTCACTCTCAATAGGGAACCCACTGGGCTATTCGAGATAATAAGCTGTAACAGTAGTCAATACCCAGCATAACATGCAATAAGGGCAAGGAGCTTTAAACAGGAAAAAAAAATCAACATCTAACATTGCCGACCAAATGTATAAATGTATAGATTTTGAGACATTTCGGTAATTTCCATGTTATTTTAAACAGACAAAAATCCCATTCCCAAATAAGTCCCATTATTTAAAGAGCTGCGTTCATGCAGGTTACCTGGAATTGCCGTTCGCATCATTGCTTTTCAGCTTTAATGGTCCAACATGGAAGGTTATGAGTCGATTCTGGACAGCTCCTTGGAGTGACATAGCACTGTGAGGACTGCAAACATCGCAGTCATGATTTTCATGGGGAGCTGCAGGTTACAGGGGACACACAAATGTAAACAGTCACCAAGCTACTAGGCTGATCAAGTGATGAACAGAAGTCATTTTAAAGGGATGAAACTCTTGGTGTCATTAAGATGGGGCGAACAGCTAATGGTGCACTCAGGGTGTAGCTAATGGGCATTATAGTGTCCACCTGTGCATTGTTCACTCTCTCTCTCATGGCTGAATTCAAATATAAATAATGCTATGTAGCAAATCACTTTGAATTAGTAAAGATGATGGGATTAAACTGCACACATGGCAAGATTACTACATCTTTCAATAATAAATTAAATTTGTTTTACAAATTCATTCTTTAACTATATTGATCTTATAAAGTACTGGCGTACAAGCAAACAACAAAAACATTGTTAATTTACAAGCCCATTTTTAAGAAAGTAATTAATTAATTTAGAAATTAACTATTTTATTAGGTAATCACAATATGTACAATATTTCTGAAACTCTCCATCTATCTTTAATGTTTTTCTGTTCCAATGTTAACGTGTGCAATCTTCTGCCACATAATTCTACAATCCAAAAAGAAAAATCACAGAAGTTAAAGCAAGAATGTACCAATAAGAAACTTTATTGTTAGATTGAATCTAGTCCTGCTCTCCATTCCCACCGTCAGTGCTGTCGTTCACCCAGTTCAAGGACAATACAAATGATTACACGTGTGAAACATGAGATGTTAAATAACTGAAGATGCCATTATCAAAGCCACAGGGCAGCTGCACTCTCTCATTAGAAATGCATTAAATAAAAGGCTGCTTTCTTTCTTGCGACTTTTCTTGAGCATTCCTCTGAAAAATGTTCCTCCTGCGATCGTACATTCTACTCCTGTAAGGCTTTACTGTCTATTTACTGTCTACAATCTATACTGGAAATGCATTTGCTCCCGAGGGCACAGTTTGACTTAATGTACAGCTTAGAAATGTATTAAAACACCACTACGGAAATGCTACATGACCACCATTCATACAGTAACCTACAAATGTACAGCAAAAGTCACCTGGACATGCTATGGGCTTCTGATGGGCATGCATTCAAATAAAACTCTGTCTCTCTGTCTTTTCTCACTGTGTGGTGTACATGACTCATTTCATTTCACATATACAATACACTAAAGCAAATTATTATATTTAGCAGAACAGTTTAGTTGGCATGGACAGATATTGAGGTTAAAAAGGATAAAAGGGGTATATTAAATGTATTTACAAATAGGCATTCCACATTAATATAATTAATACTTCAAATCGGAAGGCAGGAACTGAAGAGATATGATGAATGCAACTCCCTTCTCTATGTACTGGTTACATGTTACATGTTACATAATTTATTTGGAAGAGTAAGGAAGACATTAAATGTATAAAAAAATATAGATACAAGAAAAAGGAAATACTTTTGTTTATAGTAGGCTTTTTGTGGTTGTTGCTGCTCCATTGCTCCTGGATTCCCACACAGGGACATTGTAAGGAGCATAGCCACTGAAACAGCCCATGCAACCACTAATCTATCATGAAAGGTTTCTACATGAAGTCTCTCTCTTAATTGAAGAGTAGTGCAGTGGTTGCCACGGCACCACAGAGCTATTATGTTGTACAGACTTTAATCTTAGAAGTTAAAGCTGACACCCTTTGAGAATTGGTAGAGCTACTGGCATTCACCTCTGTTCCAATGCACCTGCCTGACTGCTATCTTTATTGTTTTCCAGTAGCCGTGATTGTTTGAAGATGAGTATGGATTTTCTTCACAGCAGAACAGTTTGAGTGGGTGTGTATATACACTCACCTAAAGGATTATAAGGAACACCTGTTCAATTTCTCATTAATGCAATTATCTAACCAACCAATCACATGGCAGTTGCTTCAATGCATTTAGGGGTGTGGTCCTGGTCAAGACAATCTCCTGAACTCCAAACTGAATGTCTGAATGGGAAAGAAAGGTGATTTAAGCAATTTTGAGCGTGGCATGGTTGTTGGTGCCAGACGGGCCAGTCTGAGTATTTCACAATCTGCTCAGTTACTGGGATTTTCACGCACAACCATTTCTAGGGTTTACAAAGAATGGTGTGAGAAGGGAAAAACATCCAGTATGCGGCAGTCCTGTGGGCGAAAATGCCTTGTTGATGCTAGAGGTCAGAGGAGAATGGGCCGACTGATTCAAGCTGATAGAAGAGCAACTTTGACTGAAATAACCACTCGTTACAACCGAGGTATGCAGCAAAGCATTTGTGAAGCCACAACACGTACAACCTTGAGGCGGATGGGCTACAACAGCAGAAGACCCCACCGGGTACCACTCATCTCCACTACAAATAGGAAAAAAGAGGCTACAATTTGCACAAGCTCACCAAAATTGGACAGTTGAAGACTGGAAAAATGTTGCCTGGTCTGATGAGTCTCGATTTCTGTTGAGACATTCAGATGGTCAGAATTTGGCGTAAACAGAATGAGAACATGGATCCATCATGCCTTGTTACCACTGTGCAGGCTGGTGGTGGTGGTGTAATGGTGTGGGGGATGTTTTCTTGGCACACTTTAGGCCCCTTAGTGCCAATTGGGCATCGTTTAAATGCCACGGCCTACCTGAGCATTGTTTCTGACCATGTCCATCCCTTTATGACCACCATGTACCCATCCTCTGATGGCTACTTCCAGCAGGATAATGCACCATGTCACAAAGGTCGAATCATTTCAAATTGGTTTCTTGAACATGACAATGAGTTCACTGTACTAAACTGGCCCCCACAGTCACCAGATCTCAACCCAATAGAGCATCTTTGGGATGTGGTGGAACGGGAGCTTCGTGCCCTGGATGTGCATCCCACAAATCTCCATCAACTGCAAGATGCTATCCTATCAATATGGGCCAACATTTCTAAAGAATGCTTTCAGCACCTTGTTGAATCAATGCCACGTAGAATTAAGGCAGTTCTGAAGGCGAAAGGGGTCAAACACAGTATTAGTATGGTGTTCCTAATAATCCTTTAGGTGAGTGTATGTTGAAACATGAATAATACATTGTTAGTACTGTGCTTTAACTAGCAATATCAAATAATAGCTGGCAAAGGTTAAGAAGAAATGTAATTACAATTGCTAGGAAACTGACTATTTCATGTGTAATAATGAGAACAAAACAGCCACAGAGAACAAAACAAAACAGTGAACAAACTGCTTGCCAGTTTAAGTACCTTCATTTTGTTAGTGACAGTATACAAAATGTGTGGACAAATAAATAGTAATGATATAAAAAAATCTTTCACCACATACATAGTGCTATAGTGACCTCTAGTGCTAAAATACAAAAATGCTTCTCAACGTCATGTCAATTGAAAAACAACATGGTAATACAATGTAAGATGGGCCATTCTAACGGTCATTCTATACGAAAAAGCATGACCTCTTTTGGTTTTGATTAAGTTTGTTATGCATATTTGCCTTTGGAAGAAATTATTATAATTAATTTTAGTTCTGACAGACCTGAACAATTAATAACATTAAAAGAGAACTAAATCCAAGAGCTTTAAAACACCCCCACCACAATCCACATTTATATAATTGAAGAAATTATAACAATGTAAAAGTTGGGTGGGGGTCTCGATTATGGACAGCTTTTATGATCTGTATCTCATGAACAATACCACAATATTTACCGTCATCAAAATCAATGGAGGCTGACTTTTTCAGCGATTTGTTTAATTGATTCCTCAGTGAAGTTAAGAAACACAACTTACCACAGCGGGAAGCATCTTCAATACAGTCTGTGTGGTTGTCTGTGTTCTTAGATGACTCAACTCCCTCTCCAGAGACCTATAAAAAACAACATCATCATCATCATAGTTTGAATTGTGGGGTGCATCAAATTCTTTTCAAAAGGATAGAAGTTACAAAATATGGTTCTTAAAAGGCTCAAACAAGATAGTATCCTCTGTACTGGCATAGGTGAGAAATACAGATCATAAAAAACAAAATGCACCCAAATGACACATTTTACATATTTAATTATTGTAAAAAACAAACAAAAAATAAACATTTGGCATATCTGGACTATATTGAAAGCGCTTGTGTTTCAGTATCCACAGGTCCATAATTAACCATGCAGTGAATATGTAAATGAGGCTTTTCACCAGCCAGCTGCCAAGTCCTACATCCAAAATAAGCAAATTTGTGTAAATTAATGAACCAATAAATGTTCAGCCCCACACAAGCAATATAAAAAATTCTCATCAACAGAAAGCAATTTGTATAGTGCTTAGACACTGAGACGTTTTATGGACCAATCTTTGGGTCCACAATCACTATATAAAATCACAACAACCTATTCTTTAGAAACTTGCTTAGGTATTAATAGAAGTATCACACAGCAGAGGCATAGTAACAAGGTTTAATTAGGAATCAAAATGGTTGCATTTATTCAGAGCAGAATGTTACACCTACTCATCCTAACCGTATGCTTTACAAAGTGTCACAGAGATCTATATTAACTAATTTATTAACCTTCTTTGTACCTCACAGTTTTGGAAAATGTTTAAAAATTAAGTAAGATGAGCAGTATACTTGCAATGATTCCTGGATGTTATTTTTTGTAGCTAGAAATGAAATGGTCTCTGAAAGAAATGGAGCATGTTCCAGAGGTAGCCTAAATTTCACTGGAATAGTAATGATGAAACACTGAAATGATTGAAAGAATAATGCTAGGAAAAGACAATGTAAATACTATATAGGCTTAACCTATGAAATGCACACCTATGTTAAACAGATGTACTAATAGCAGAAAAGGATTTACAAACAGCTTAAAATGAATACCTTAAAATTAGACCAAATTTTGCGAATAGCTGTCAAAATAGCCCTTATCTGTTGAAGGTTAAGGGGTTGACAGCTGCATGTGGAGATTATTGTCAATGAAAACAAAGATTAAAACTATTTCCTGTTGTAGAAAAGTGTGCTCATACTTTGCAAAATGTCTGGCAAAGGCATGTAACAATCTAACATATACAAAATTAAGTATGTGTTCCCAAAAACAAAAATAAAAAAATCTTAACATGTTCATATTATAAATTAGTGGCTCGGTCACACTCCAGGTATCCACGATTATCCCCACAGTGTTCTGAAGTTGTAAATATTGACACAGAGCTTCAACAATATTGATGTTCTCAAGAACAAGGAAGGAATCAGTGCATTTCCCTCTTCCTGTTTTGAACAAATTAACTAAAATGCTGGATATTAAATGTAAATTATACAAAAATCTATCACTGAAGGAAAATCTTTAAACTTTCAAATGACTGCAGAAACCCTGCTGTGTCAGACAGTAACCTACCTGATGTGTACTCTCATCTGTGCTTAATGTTTTAAATCTTTGTATTAGGAAATGGGCTTCATCTTCTGGGATTTCTAAAACAATATATATTAAGAAAACAGTTTAGAATCAAAGTACAAGAAACAATTACAAAAACCAAATAATCTCAGTGATTCAGTTTCAAATCAACCAAGTTACTAGTAAATAGTTTTGAACATGACTGCATCACATTTAAGTCCACATGGTTTATGAAGTACTTAAAAATAGGTGGTTGTGTATTTACTTCTTATTAGAATCATCTTATCTCTGTTTTAACCTTTACCCTCCACATGGTAAATGGCTGCTGCTCTGACTTCTGTTAATTGAGTTATTTCAGGTTTTAATTTCTGAAGAAAAGATTATAAACCAAACCATGTATTACAATGGTATAAAACTTTGTAACTTGTATTGTAACTTAAAAGTACAACATCAGTTTGTATTTATAACTGATTTATAACTGGTCTAGAAAATATGCAGAGACTGTATCCAAGTGATACGGCTCCAAGAGTAACATTTTTATTTACAATAGACTGATTCCTGCAGGAAACCTCAAAACACATTCTAATGCATCTTTGCAGTGATGATCACTGTAAAAAAGTAGAGTATTGGTGCACCACAAAGAAGCTTAGAAATAGCAATTTAAAAGTGTTAATTTACTTTAAAAAAATAAGAAAAAACGTCAATAAATCTAAAATGTTTGTTCGTGGTCGTTCAAAATATTACATTTCTCACATAATGACCATGCATGTACCATATACATAACCAAGACACGTCAGAAAATTACATTTGCATGCACATAAAGATTTCAATACCAGCCCTATATAACTATGTATGATGCAGCTTTTCTTTAACGTGATATAAGAGTTTGACCTATTGAAGGGGAAACTACTACATTACAACAAAATTAAAAAAAACAAATTCTGTGATTAAAAAACTGTCATTTATGATAAACGATGTTCACACCTGCGGGTGATTCGAAGAAGACCTCTAACAGGATCTGGTGAAGAGTTGGATTCTCAGCACCGCATATTTCACTTCCATCCGTGAAAACATTGGTGTTCAAGGCCCACCATTCTCCAGGCCCTTCCTAAAGAGACATCAAAACACAAACAAGAGAAACCTCCAGCTACTGAGTAGTTGTTCTGGGACATCTGTAGATTATTTTCCAGACAAAATGATATTGTAAAATGACTAGTAAAATTAAACTTGTCATATTATGCAATTGAACAATATATATATGATGATCAATATTGACATTTGCGTACCTCTATTGCATGCCCGATACTTCTCAATGGGATCCACACGGAGCCCAGAAGCATGTCCCATATTAAGCGCTTATCCCACACCTCTACAATAAGACCCTTTTGCAGATCATTAATTTCACTGAAAATAATAATAAAAAGCGCAATTTGACATAAGAGTCAGAATAATGGTACATTCAAATTGAATTCTTACAAGATATTTTTTAATATACAGAGAAAAATCAATGCATAACTGCAGATTCTAAGGTTAAACATTAATTGATCCTGCCCAGGTACAGCATTAGTAAGATATATTTTGAGTCCTTTATTATATGCAAGAAAAATCTGGGAGCAGAACAATAGAGTACAGATGTATTACTTAATGGCCCATGTTAACCCTGTAGGTCAGAAGGCAAAGGTGAATCTTCTTGCCTCAAATCAAACCTAATCTGAATCTTAAAGCCTGCCCTTTTTAACCCTCCATACCCTCATGCCTATTAGTCAATCACCAGTTACTTTTAGAATGGCCAATCACAATTATGATTGTTCTTAAAAACAAGCAAAACAAGCTTCCCCCACCCCGAATAAAATGGTTTATACATTTCATCCCCAAAATGAAAAATGGGTTAAATTAAAGACAGGGAAGGTCATTAAGGACAAAGTCACTTTAAAGTTTCACTATAGTTGTACAGATGCACATCAAATGCTGAGTCCGATACTTACAACATATAGTCCTGTTCCCAGCACGGCTCATTACCTCTTCTTGTGACAGTAGTGCTCTTTAAATTCTGCACTTTAAGGATCACATACGTATTGAATTTATCTAAGTGTTAGAAAAAAAATATTAGTCACTCATTTTCTTGTAAAAGAGTATAATGCAAAACTGATGAAATACACATGTACAGTAGTCCACAATGTGAAAAAATGTCTTTGACTGAGAGCTCCATCATTCTAACTGGTTTACATTGTTATTTGTTCTCACAAATACTAAAAATGATAATGATAAGTGTGTCTGGGCTATACCTATAGGCGTATGTAAATTGGAATTTGTAAATTGCATTATGCTCTGAACTGTACTGCATTCTTGCACTTTGTAAAGCCCTGGATAAAGGCGTCTGCCAATAAATAAATAATAATAATAATAATAATGTACACTACCGGTCTTTTTTTAGAACAGCCCAATTTTTCCAGTTTATATTGAAATGTAAGCAGTTTTTAAGTACAGTTTCCTACACCATCAAAAGGCACTTGGAAACTGGAGGAAACTATGACAGGAAGAGGTCTGGCAGACCCAAAGCCACAACACAATCAGAAGACAAGTTACCGAGAGTCAACAGCTTGCATGATAGGCGGCTCACAGGACAACAGCCTCAAGCACAGCTTAACACTGGTCGAAGTAAGCAAGTCTCAGTTTCAGCTGTGAAGAGAAGACTTCGAGCCACAGGTCGAGTGGCAGTAAGAAAGCCATTGCTAAGATGGCAAAATAAGAAAAAGAGGCTTGCCTGGGCCATGAAGCACTGCCAGTGGACTACTGAAGACTGGAAGAAGGTCTAATGGACAGATGAATCCAAATTTGAAATCTTCAGTTCATCACAAAGAGTTTTTGTACGCTGTCGAGTAGGTGAAAGGATGGTTCCTCAGAATGTGACAACAACTGTCAAACATGGAGGAGGTGATGGTCTGGGGCTCTTTTGCTGGATCTAGAGTCGGTGATTTGCACAGAGTGAGTGGCACCCTGAACCAAAACGGCTACCACAGCATTTTGCAGCGCCATGCAATACCCTCTAGTATATGCCTAGTTGGTCAGGGGTTCATCCTACAGCAAGATAATGACCCAAAACATGGGATGAACTGGACAGAAGTCTAAAAGAAAATGCAACCTACAAGTGCAACATATTTGTGGGAACTTCTGCAACAGAGTTGGGAAGAACTTTCCGAACAATATTTGATTTCCATTGTAGAAAGAATACATTGAGACACCAAACTGTGTAAATTTAAATAAAAACTGATAAAATGTAGGTATTCTAAAACATTTGACTGGTAGTGTGTGTGTATATATATACATATATACATATATACATATATACATATATATATATATATATATATACACAGAGAGAGAGAGAAAGAAAATAACTGAAATAATGGGTAAATCACATTCCAAAATGATTTACTGATTTGATTATTTACTATTAATATTATAATTATTATGATTTGTATTATAGTTGTTATTTAAACATACCTGTCTTGATGGCTATTTTTCATGTCTTGCACTTTTTAGGATGCTAACCTGCTGATAAACTACTTTGAAACAGTTCTCACTAGAGATCTTAAAAAGCAGTCGGTGCCCAACCTGATTTTCTATTCTGTGTCCAAAGTGGATGTGACATATTTTTCTTTGGCTCAACACAGTTTCTAATTTCTTTAGAAGCCACTGGAGTCTTGGACTACCCTGCTTTCGTTAAAAGCCACAGGTATTTTTTGTTCTGTCCCCAGAGGCACAGATGCATATTTCATAAGTGATTAGTCTTATTTAAAACACTGTTGAGCTACCAGCTGCACTTGGCCAAACCCCAAACAGTACATACAGAATGCTTTCATCTATTGCATTTCCATACTTACTTAGGTTCATTTTTCCACTGGGAAATATAAACCTATACTCCTGGCTCAAATAATTTTGCCTTTGAATTCAGAGCTCAGACTTTTAAATATCATTCATGACATCACTAAATGTGTTTTAACAAAGACCCATTTACAGGCTTATTTGTTAAAAACCATATTCATGTTTATTTCCATTAACAATATATTTATTATTTACATGTTGTCATCATCAGATTAAATTTTGAAGACTTTTTGTTGTTAAAGATGAAGGCTTTTTTTTACAATACAAACTGAAGAAGTGGCAAAAAAAAATACTACTACTTCTAATACTAAAGTAATAATAATAAAAGTGTAAGTAATATTTAAAATGCCATATATGTATTTTTATTAACTTACCAGGTGGTCCATGGAGTTTTCCTCTTTTAACTAGAAAACAAACAGGAAAATCACTCATTGACAAGTCATATTGTAATGCTCTTAAATTTTGTAAGTCGCCCTGGATATAGGCGTCTGCCATTAAATACATAAATAATATCCACAATTTGTTTGCTACAACAATGGTTTTTGAATCAAATCAATTTAATAAGCTATAAAAGTATATGTGTGTGTGTGTGTGTGTGTGTGCGCCTATGTGCCATTAAAACCTATGCCCTAACCCACTGACACAGAGGGAAAAGACAGCACTGAAAACGCCGGCACTTTTTCTTTTATTTTATTTCCATTTTACAACAATTTAGCATGCAGCATTTTTCTTCATAGACATCTCTCTATTTCATTATTACAAACACGAAAGTATTAAGCAATATGCCTATACAAAGGACAACACTTAGGTCTAAAGGAAAAACAAACTGACGAAACAGTCGATTTAATAAAATAGGATACACTTGTACGATGGATCTGAAGAAACCATGTGTCTGCGTCTCAACGCCTACGTTTGATTTGGGAAAGCCGGAAAAAAGGTACAAACAATCACTATTTTATACATGCTTTTCTCTGTCGCACATAACCAAACTGTCAAATTGTATTAATTAAGCCATTCGATAAACTGAATATATCTGTGCACTTTTGTATTCTAGTTCCCTTAAGAGATCTACCAGCGGGAACTCGATACACTTAGCAAAGTTTGTATCCAATGCGTTTACCTTTTACGCAGAGTAATGCCATCCTCCCCAAGTGCGCACAGCTTGACTTGCTGGGAGCTTTGTCCGCCCTGCTGTCTCCCTGCTTCCTCCAAGAGACACTTACAGGATCCCTCCACTCTAGACAGAAGGGACCGGAGGACTGACATATTTTTGGACTGGAGCGACACAATGTCCAGCTCTCAACCCGGGAGTACAGCCTATCCTATGCAAATAAAACCGCTCAATTCTCCAATCCACTTCGAGCAAATGGGATTTCAGTGTTTTGCAGTCTGACAGCCAAGACAGACCAAACCTTTATTGCAAGTGGTTCAGAGTTGCTCATACATCAGCTATCAGCGTGTATTGGTATTACAATATTTACCTTATGTGACATATTATTTTTTGATTATGTTATGGCACACTACTCCAACAAGTGTATTAATTTATTTTGCTCATAAATAAGCAACATGTCATGATTTTTTTAAAGTTAATTCTACTAAAAATGTACCATCATGTACACATTTGTAATACATCATTTACATTTTTTTTACGTAGTCTACATTTTATGTAGGGTGAAATTCAGACAGTAAAACATTTTAGCTTAGTTATAACAATGACAGAACTATTGCTGTAGGTGTGTGCAAACAATATGAACTTTTCAGTCTCAGTTAAAGTTCTAGATGCAATTTATGGACAAAATCAAATTCCTCCATATGTTGTTGCTTGGAAGTTACAAAAATGTATTTACTGAGAGTAATGTAGTGGCATTTCCTCCCCACATACAGTATAGTGTAAAGCAGTCCACCACATTCACCTCTCCCTCAAAATACACACATTCCCTAAATCTCAGACCTATATAACGTGTATACATAAGCACATTATTGACAATCATTGTATGTGCTTAGTTGTTAATTGCTTCTCCCACCTAGATACAGTATTTGTAGCACTTCACTGGAAAGGATTGGTTTAAATCAACAGCTCATTCATTAAGTGCTAAATTATCCTTGATGGAAAGCAACTCAAATATATAAATGTATTTTGAGAATTTAAGTGAATTTACCATGTTTTGAGCTCTTTACTTCTATCTATCTGCTGTTATGCTGCAATTTATGTGAGGCCTGTGAATATAAAGGTTCCAAGGAGGTGCTATAGATTTGTAAAGTTCTGGAACAGGAATTTCAACTTCCTTTTGTTGCTTTTGTAATAGGATTCTAACTTGGAGGTCAAGGAAACAATTTGTTTTAAAGGGAAACTGGTACTTAAAATGCCATAAAAAATGTTAAGCATTGCCAGTTAAAACATTAACTAAATACAAGAGAGGAACCACCAATAGAAGCTAATGCAGTGATCAAATAAAATAAAGAAACTTCAATTAAAAGTAAGTGACAACACATCATCTCAATTTTGCACATATTATTTTCTTTGATGCAGAAAAACAAACAATGTCATCAGATACACGTAGGCTATGTATTTGCATACACAGGTGTAGTACCAGCTGTTACCCTTTATATATTGGGTTCCAGATATGTTAAAGACAAACAAACATGTTTCTTTGTTTTGTTTTAATCACATGGTGCACAAGGGAATTAATCTCTGCTTGGTGTTCTGAAAATCAAATCTTTATTTTCCATTTAGTGTAACAGGTTATGTGTGGTTATCAGTTAGGCCTGATTAAAGGCAGTGAGAGGTTTAGACAAAGGGAGTTGGCTTCAAGTTATCATCTCGGTTTTCCCAGAAGGAATTCTCAGAATGAAAAGACAGCTGAGGAGGGAAAGTGCTGTATCAATCCAGTGATGATGTCATACACCAAACACAATAGGGGGCTGTAAGAGGAAGTGGTGTGCAATGAGGAAATGCGCATACTAAGGAATAAAAGTTCAAGTGAAAATATCTTGAATTCTTGAGGGTCTAGGTCACAAATGCACACTGAAACACACGGATGGAGCCAACGAGGTGATTTTTTTTTTCTCTAATTGTGTATTCACGTCAACACAGAAGCTCCAACATAACAAGTTAATTTGTAGCACATCACAGAAGCCCAAATGCAGGCGAAATGCCGAAGACTTACTGCTGCATTTCCAAATACAAATATTCAGTGAGGCATGATTTATTGTTGCTGGCACCAGATCCCCACCTACACGAAATGCAAATTACTAAATGAAAACAAAACAAATCATACAGCTAAGTAATCCCCCCCCCACGCCCCCAAACATGCACTTATGTGTTATTCTGTTAATCCACTTATGAAGATGAAAGCTGGTCCATCCCAGTCAGGCCTTTCACCATCCGCTGCACAATTAAAGTCAAGGCTATAAGGGAGCATCGGTATTGGGAAATTAGTCTCTGGAGCTGTCTGGACCAAACAGTCCAAATAAACCAAACACACACACACACACTGGTACCCTTTACTTGCGTATCTACAGAGATGTAGTAGTGCAAAATGATTTGTAAATCTTCTCAAGAACAGACAATGGAAATACTAAATTAATAATTTCAGCAGGGAGCTCCACTCAATTTACTTCTAGTGACTCTTAAAATAGATGTCAATGTCTAACTACTGTTTAATGTATCTGAAGATACTTTGTCTGCATGCGACAGTACTTTATGCATGCTATATTATTGGATATGTATTATTATGCAGTAGTATGCAGGTTAATATCAGCGATAGACTGCAATCAAAGCAGGGGTAGTACTATATAATTTAGGGTAGAATGAGTATGCATCAGGATTGTATGTAAAATTAAGGCTTAGTTGTTGTTATTGTATAGCAGGTAGGTCCATGATAGTAAGTTAAAGTATATATAAGTGTTATTATTATTTATTATAATTATTGATCATAAAATGTAAAGAGCCCGAAGAGTAATAAAGCTGTTTTACATCATAAGCCCTGTGTAATATACAAATCCGGAATAACCAATAAGCAAAAAACAAAGGTAGGAGGCAGCTTACAAGCAAAGATCCTCTATCTAAACAAGACCATAAACTTCTCCTTTCCCTATCTTTCAGACGTGATGCATTAAGGGATTGCAAGGAGATCCAGTGGCGCTTTTCTCTCTTCTACAGTGAGGGAAAAAACGTATTTGATCCCCTGCTGATTTTGTACGTTTGCCCACTGACAAAGAAATGATCAGTCTATAATTTTAATGGTAGGTGTATTTTAACAGTGAGAGACAGAATAACAACAAAAAAATCCAGAAAAACGCATTTCAAAAAGTAATAAATTGATTTGCATGTTAATAAGGGAAATAAGTATTTGATCCCCTATCAATCAGCAAGATTTCTGGCACCCAGGTGTCTTTTATACAGCTAACGAGCTGAGATTAGGAGCACTCTCTTAAAGGGAGTGCTCCTAATCTCAGCACGTTACCTGTATAAAAGACACCTGTCCACAGAAGCAATCAATCAATCAGATTCCAAACTCTCCACCATGGCCAAGACCAAAGAGCTGTCCAAGGATGTCAGGGACAAGATTGTAGACCTACACAAGTCTGGAATGGGCTACAAGACCATCGCCAAGCAGCTTGGTGAGAAGATGACCACAGTTGGTGCGATTATTCGCAAATGGAAGAAACACAAAATAACTGTCAGTCTCCCTCGGTCTGGGGCTCCATGCAAGATCTCACCTCGTGGAGTTTCAATGATCATGAGAACGGTGAGGAATCAGCCCAGAACTACACGGGAGGATCTTGTTAATGATCTCAAGGCAGCTGGGACCATAGTCACCAAGAAAACAATTGGTAACACACTATGCCGTGAAGGACTGAAATCCTGCAGCGCCCGCAAGGTCCCCCTGCTCAAGAAAGCACATGTACAGGCCCGTCTGAAGTTTGCCAATGAACATCTGAATGATTCAGAGGAGAACTGGGTGAAAGTGTTGTGGTCAGATGAGACCAAAATCGAGCTCTTTGGCATCAACTCAACTCGCCGTGTTTGGAGGAGGAGGAATGACCCCAAGAACACCATCCCCACCGTCAAACATGGAGGTGGAAACATTATGCTTTGGGGGTGTTTTTCTGCTAAGGGGACAGGACAACTGCACCGCATCAAAGGGACGATGGACGGGGCCATGTACCGTCAAATCTTGGGTGAGAACCTCCTTCCCTCAGCCAGGGCATTGAAAATGGGTCGTGGATGGGTATTGCAGCATTTGTCGGTACTGGGGTCGGGCTTGTTCTTGCGCGACTTATACCAATACCAGCCCATAAGCACCAGCGCTGCTGGAAAAACTAACGGCAGGATTCTCCCCGGAAAAAACATTTTCTCAGGTAGATAGTCCAAAAACAGGTGGGTCGCTAAGGCGTGTGGTGGGACGTCAGCTCTGTCAGGTGAGCTCAGGATCTGAATGCTTCGCTCAAGCAGCGCTATTTATGTATCGGGAACCAGTGTGACGTCATAGCGTTAACGTCGCCATGGTTACGTGTGGCGGCACAGTTTCCTCGCGGATCTCCTCCGCTGTCTTGGGGAAAGGACGCATCTGGCCCAGAGCCGCCTCAACTAATATGTGAGGCTCCTGGGCCGGTGAAAACGTACACCCGTGTTTTAAAGTTTTCGATGCGGCCTGTCTGTCAATATGAGCGCAGCGGCCCTGGGCGGGGAAACGCGTCATGAGTGACGCATCTCAAGCCACGCCCCCAGAGCCTCGGCTGTCACACTGCAGCTTCAATAGAAACGCAAAATAAAATACCGGCACCGACAGTATAGCTCAGGCGACTGAACTGTATTCATTTCACTCTCTGTCACACATGCACTGGTGAATGTCGCTCACATCTGCACAGAAAAACGCAGAGGCGAGTGAGTGCTGGTGAAGTGACTGTATTGGTCGAGTCTGCAGTGTGAACACAGTGTCTGACTGCAGTGACAGCGCTGCGCTCATCAGCTGTCAATGCGCTGTGAAACTGAACGGGACTAATCCGAATTACGCATTAAACGATATGAATTGAACCGCAATGTGTTTCCATTAAAACAGTGCGTTATAAGAGACACCGGCTGTTTGTTTGCAATCCGATAAACAATTATATATGTAATGGAGAAAAATAGGAGTTGGGAGCAGGGACGTCGCTAGACCTATTTTAGGGGGGCTATAACCCCCTAAGGCTAAGGACCGTCAGCACCCCCCCTGTCTTACCGGAGAAAACACCGTCATCACCCCCCACCCCCCGCTCTTACCGGAGAACACCGTCAGCAGCTCCTGGGCATCGTTTCGTTGCCCCCCTAAACCCTGACGTCTAGCAGCGTCCCTGGTTGGGAGACTTGGTAACAAAAAATGTCTCTCATTCTGTGGCATTTGAAAACAAGAGCAGATACAGGTCCAAACAGGCGGAATAGGCAAATGCTAGGGGCGCTGTCCATCCATGGGCGCCCACATGAGTGAAGATTTTTTTTTTTTTTTTAATTTTACTTTTACTATTTTTATTCTAATAGTATTTTAATACTATTAATTCGAAATATTAGCAAGAAGCGAAAGCCCCCACAACACGTTTTCTGTAATATAGTTTAATATAGTTTTTTCGTGCAATACTCTTATTTATATTGTATTTATAATTCGTTTTATGTCACTTGTTTCTTTAATACTGTTTTTATTTTGTGTTTTTTTTTTTTTAATAAAGAACATCTCAAAGACATGTGCACATGTGACATGCTGTGCAGTTTCTGTGTGAGTGTATGAACACGATGATTGGCTGCGATGCAAGGGACACCAAATTGGTCAGGGCCCTGGGTCCAAACACATGTGGCCAATGGGATTTTAAAATTAAACTTTTGTTATCTATATTTTAACATTCAAAGCTCAACCCATTTTGATTTGTATGTAACAGAAGTAAATGAATGTCAGATTATTCTAGTATAATGTTAATATGTGTAGATTAACCCTTTTGAATACTGTGCAGCAATGAAAAGCTATACATTCCCCCTGGTCAATTGTATGCCTGTGACTTAAATGTAGATCACAGTCTGTGAAATCAGCAGCTGTTTGGGCATTCATCAAATGACTGACCCTGTTGTGTTGATGGGAGGCCCACCAACTGTCCTGTACCTGAAACTGCCAGGTTTAATAAAGACTTGATTTCAGAGCAATAGGGACATTGTGTGGCAAAGTGACCAAAGCCTGCAGGAATGGATCTTGTTTTCTCATTGCATTGTCTGTAGTCCTGCAGAAACTCTCTAAACCACTGAGTCATGGGCAGTGGCATGGTTTCCCAACATGCAAACCATGCAGTTGCGTGAGGCCCCGAGGGGCTAGGGCCCCCCCTGATGCCTAGTAGCAGTGTTACATTACAAGCTGAATTGTAACATGCAACAAATTACTTATTTTCCCAGATTAAATATAATGTATTGTTAATACCGCCTTTTATTTTTAATGTAGCGATTCTGAAGCCTGTCTGTGTGGAGCTGCCATAAGGCCTCTGCATTGTGGCGCAGGAAACCCGGGATTGAGTCTCACTGTGGCCCTTCAATGAGCAGTTTGTGAGTTTAATTTTAAGTTAGAATCGTCATAGCCTATTATACCAGAATATATATTTGGACATGTTTTCATTTATTTTTTTACATTGTGGGCTGTTTTTGTTTCAGTATTTAGTATTTTGATGCTAAGAAGTGTGTTTGTATTCATAGCTCTGCAGTCACATTGACTCAGTGGTCAGATTCATGCAGAATGACCAAAGTGTGCGCAGCTGAACGCAGCCCGTGTCAACAAGCCCACAGAGTGATGCCTGTAGTTGTACAGTTTCTGTAGGAAGCTGCTCAGGTATAACCATGTAGCCCAAGTTATTGATACAAAGCGCTGAGATTAAAGAGCTGAAAAGACTACAACTGCCATGGCTAACTGTATGATTTCATTAAAGGCTGTTTTGGACCCGTGTAGGACATTAAGAAGTATTCAATCTAAATTAAACGAGACAGTTTTATTTATGTAGCTGCTGAATTGAATACGTACTGTATCTGTTATGTATTATTTATTATAGAGCTGTTTGTTTTCAGCACAGCTTAAGTAGTGATTTCCAAAAGATAACTTGACAGTCTTTTGTCAGTGACCTTATTGTTTGTGATAGAAAAGCTTGGGATGAAATGTGTGTGGCAAATTGACAGGATACCATTATGCTCCATTCAAGAAGTGTTTTTTAAACGAATAGTGCACATTGCAGCTCCGATCCTCGTTAAAGCCAGGCAGTCATGTCGGTGTTTGTGGCACAGGACCTCCACACACAACTTCACTGAAATCACACGTGTGTAAAACTTCAAAACAACAATAACAACAGAGAAACGGCTTCATTTATATATAGTTCTTTAAAATACATATTTTAATCTAAAGAGTGTATTTCAAATGCTCCTTTTAAAGTCGGGATTTTAAGTCGGAAACTTTATAACAATGAAACCATTTGCAATGTAATTTGCACATCCGTCTTTTAAATATTCATTTTATTCAGTTTATGTTGTGTATTTATTAATACTACCTTTATTTTGTATTTGTGTAGTAACTAGTTCTACAGTTTGGTTGAACAATAAAACAGAATAGCGGAACAAAGGCCCTGAATTCCGCGATTCTGTCAGTATCTCCGCAACCCGCATTTCATAGCGCCTTACACACCCCATCTGCACGCCTATCTGTTCTCAAACGGCATTTCATTGCGCCAGTCTGCACAGCCGCGCAGCTGCTCGAGAGGAACTGCGCTGCTGCAGCCGCGGCTTCAAAACAACAAATAATACATACAAAATATTGTACATCTGTATTTCTCTGAATGCACAGGTTTAATGTAGATTCGAAACCAGTGTATATATAATATTGTACACACACAAACAAAATCTGTTTGTGAGTATTTAACCCTTAAGTGTCCCAACAATGAGTAGGAATAAAGATTTAAACTAATTAAAGACTATTAACGGATCGTAAAGCAACTTAATCTGATATGAACTGAGTAAATGGCCCATTTTCTGATTACACTGTAAAGTGTGAAGCTGGTGCAGCACGAAGGAACTTCGATTGCATGAACTTCTGTGATTAGGCCTGACTTCTCTCAGCAGCGACTCCATGTTTGTTCTGCTGAGTCTGCAGCTCCGAAGCCAAAGCTGTCCACGCTCCGTCTGCGCAGACCGTGACGTCACACGCAGACTCCCGTCTGCATTCTAGCGGCAGAGAAGTGTCGTGAACGCGGCCAGAGGGTCTGTGTTGGAAGTGTCGTAAGGGATTGAGAAATGTCATACGGGACTTTATGAGCTAAGTATGAAGCTGTGACACTTTTGTCCCTAAAATATTGTCGTGTGGTAAGCACATGGTAAAGCATAGTTTAACATGGAAAAACTATAGTTATAAATGATAATGTGTGGTGTTCACACCCTCTAGTGGTCTCATGATTTATCTTTTAAACACGCTTGTAGCATGGCACGTGTTGGGTCTGCTACGAGGACGCACGTATGTTTCTGATTATTATTGTATATCATTATCATTAATCATATTAATAATTATCCTTTACAATCTAAATATATTTTAATTGATTTTTTTTAAATCCAAAATCTTATATAATCTTACCCCCAAAACATGGAGGCCTACTAGGCACATGAATTAATAAATTACAATAAAATTAAAATGTATAATACTAGGCCTACAACATAATACTGGAATCAGAGTGGGTTTTGATTCACCTGGATACATGTTTGATGAACTGCATTTTGTAACAAGAGAACACAAGACTCAGTGCACTAAGACCAATAGCAGAAACTCATGTCCACTCATGGTGTGGGCACGGCCATGTCACAGGCTACATGAGTAACTGAGTGCTTGATCTACTGCAAGTGTGGGTTTGCTTGTTTTTGATTTGGTTTTCATTTCGGGGTTGATTGTGCTGATGCAAAGACGTTTTCTTCAGAAGCCGGTCAGCTCATTACAACCCTGAAGGCTGTCCAGATCATGCTGTGAAATTATGCTAATTATAATGTCATACTGCAGAAGCTTAAATCTCTTTTAAAACTAGCAGATCTTTTTAACACCTGCATAGAACATAACCATATTCTTGGAGATAGTCAACATGGGTTTAGACGAGGCAGATCATGTCTTACTAATTTGTTAGAATTTTTTCAACATGCAACTGCAGCTGTAGATCATGTGAAAGCATATGATATGATATACTTAGATTTTCAAAATCTTCTGATATGGTTCCACACCAATGACTGATCCTCAAATTGGAAGCTGTAGGCATTCAGGGTAATGGAAGTAGATGGATTATGAACTGGTTGATGTATAGGAAACAGAGCGTGTCAATTAGAGGAGTTGCTTCTAACTGGAGTGAGGTTGTTAGTGGAGTTCAGTAGTTCAGGAGTTCAGGGATCAGTATTAGGGCCTTTGCTGTTTCTAATCTATATTAATGATATGGACTCTTGGATAGTTAGCAAACTTGTCAAATTTGCAGATGATACTAAAATAGGTGGCTCAGCAGATACAATCTTGGCAGCATAGGCTATTCAAAGGGACTTAGATAATATTCAGTTGTGGGCTGACACCTGGCAGATGAAATTCAATGTGGACAAGTGCAAGGTAATACATGCAGGTAACAAAAATGTCCACTATAATTACACTATGGGAGGAATAGAACTAGATGAAGTAACGCATGAGAAAGACCTAGAAGTCTATGTGGACTCCTCACTTTCTCCATCCAAACAATGTGCGGAAGCAATAAAAAAGGCAAACAGACTGTTAGGGTATATTGTCAAAAGTGTAGAATTGAGAACAAGGGCAGTGATGTTCAGACTGTACAATGCACTAGTTAGAGCTCATCTGGATACTGTGGACAGTTCTGGGCTCCACACTTCAAGAAAGATATCGCTGCTCTAGAGGCAGTTCAGAGGAGAGCAACCAGACTTATTCCAGGTCTGAAGGGAATGTCCTACTGAGAGACTGAGGGACCTGAACCTTTTCACCCTGGAACAGAGGAGACTACGTGGGGACTTGATTCAAGTCTTCAAAATCATGAAGGGCCTCGACCACATCAAACCAGAGGAGCTTTTCCAGATCAACAGGGACACACGGACCCGGGGACAAAAATGGAAATTGGGCTTCAAGGCATTCATGATGGAAAACAGGAGACACTTCTTCACACAGAGAGTTGTCACAATCTGGAACAAACTCCCCAGCGATGTGGTTGAAGCTGAAAGTTTGGAAACATTTAAAAATAGACTGGATAGGATCCTTGGATCACTCAATTATTAATGGACACCAAACGAGCACGATGGGTTGAATGGCCTCCTCTCGTTTGTAAACTTTCTTATGTTCTTATGTTCTTTTGTTCTTATAATTGTGCTATATTTGGATATGATTAAATACACAACTGCATACCTTATTTATATGCTGGATTTGTTTAATTTCTTTTCATATTTTGCCCAAGCATAATTAATATACTGTATGTATTTTTTATGCTTCTAAATATTGTATTATTTGTGTCATTATGTTTCTTTTCATTTGTGTGATTCCCTGTTGTTTCTGTTCAGAACAGCATTGTTGTTCTGTTGGTGTTCACATCCCTCACTGTTGGGCTTCCAGACATTGTGTGACATTTTAAAGCAGCAGTGAAGTGAAGTTTTACAAAACTAATTTTCTTTAAGTTAGTTCTCCTATGTTGGAATGTGAAGTAAACATGGCACAAGGAGAACATATCATGCAGATACTAGTACAGACTACTCTAATTGCTCTATGTACCATTTTAGGTGACGGAAATGGAGGACATCTCAGAGTGTTGAATACCTGCCTGTCAATGGTGAGTCCCTTATTTACCGTTTTTACAATTGATTTGTTCACTTTACTGAATGACAAACAGGTGGGCCACTGCCCCACTCTGGTGAATCTAAGTCACTGCAGGCTTTTCTGGATATTATTGATTAGTTTATTAGACCTTTTTATTTATTAATATATTAATTCAGTTCTGTTTTATTGAAAATAATGCCTTACATGCTCTACACATGTGTATTCACAGTTAGAAATGGGACTTATGCTGCTTTTTAACATAGGTTTTATTTTTTTAAATAAATAAATGTCTTTGCAACCACAGGTTTAGAAATTTAAGTTTTAAGGTATCAAGCATGTGGTTTTCTGAATTGTTAAACATGTTTTATTCATAAGGTGCCTCAGGAAAATTATTTTAATTTACTTAACGTTAGCCTTTAGGTTGCCTAAAGCAATAAGTGTGATCATTTACCTGTGTTTGTGTGTATAAGGTGTGTGTGTGTGTAATTTTCAAATCACTAAAACCTGAAATCCTTATAGTCAAGTGTTTTTGATGCAATCTCTACAGATTAAATTTTCTGTTGGCCCCTTGCAGGAGAATGGAAAAAACAAGTAGGCAATATAGCATAGACCAATCGATCAAACAGGTGTTATTATGCTTTAGAAATTGAACTTTTGCAATTGTATCTATATATTAATAGATACAATTAGATGGATACAATGCATTAATAGATGTATTGATGGTCTAAAGCGAACTGTTGTGAAAAGTCAAAAGGATGAGACATGACCAGGGTAGTCATATAAGCTGTGTTGATCATGTATCCCTGTTCTGTTGTAAATTTAACCTCTAACTTAAATTCTTTAAAGATCATCATTTTCACAGTTTTTATTACTGTGATTAATTGTAGTACTTTTTAATATTTCAAAATATTAGAAATTTGCATTTTAAGGCTTCTGCATCCTGATGCAGCCCTGGGAGTATCCACTTGGTGGCAGTGTTGACTCTCCTCAGTCACAGCACTGGCAGGGACCCAGTGACAGACGAGAGGCAATGCACTCACTGGAAGCGTTATGGTTTCAGGATTGTGTTTACTTTAGAAGAAATGAACCATTTTCAATAGGATGTCACTCCAATAAATGATTGCCGGGGTGACACATTGACGAGCTGTAATGGCAGTATCCCTACAATTTGTTGTAGGCAAAATGCAGGGTAATGACTATTCCTTGTATTGGGAGGTTTTTCTGCCAGGCAGCAGGGTGTAATTACCCACCACAGCAAGAAACAGATATGTCATTCCTCTCAGCTATGGCCACAATGCTTTCTAGACCGGTAATTTGTAACGATAAGTCATATAAGTGAACAGACTGCACTTAAGTGGATCGTAGACACAGCAAAGAGAACACCAGAAGGCACCATATTATTGCAGCCCATATAATGTGAAATTATTAAGAATAGTGCTGTGGTTCCTTCTGCAGGGAGATGTGTGTGAGGAGCGTCTACAGTAGGCAGTGTGTTGAAAGCACTAGACTGCCCTGTGCACACTGCTGTCTGTGGAAGTAGCTCCCAGGCTTGATGTACTCGTGTTGAGGTAGCTTTTAAAGTGCAGCTCCTACTGTATGTACTTAGTTCATTGTAATAGATTGCTGCTACTTCATTGGAGAATTCTCAGTTGTGACACATTGTACTGCAGGTCTGTCATTCTGACTCTAGGAGAACAACAAAAAAACTATGATATTGGTTGATTTGTCTTGGTGGCTTTGTCAGTATAATGGATTTGCTCATGATAGACATGCTGAATATTCAAGGGGGATATTGAAGCAGCTACTGCATCCCAATGCCTAACCCTGTGAGATCCTTGAAGCTAGACAAAGCTGGGCCTGGTCACAACGGGGTTTAGAATCCCTCTGATCAGTTAGGTTCCTGGCTGAAGAAGTATTAGTGGACCAATTGGTGGACCAGTGTGACTGGGAGCAATGTGATTTAGCAGGTGGTGTTTATGGATGAGGGTTTAAACACTGAGATCCTTTTTTATGTTATATCTATCATGTTTTATGGGATGTACTCCATTTGGACGATTTGGCAAATTACTGAAAGGAAATCTCCCCATTTGCCTGAAGAGAAAACAAATTATCAAACATACTACCAGTGCTCTCTTTTGCCTCTGAAACCTGGTCACTAAATGCAAAAATGATACAGAAACTGCAGACAACACAAAGAAGCAGGGAAAGATGTATGCTGGAATAACAAGAAGAGACAGAGAAACAAAATAATTGGAAACAAACAAAAGTGTGTGACATCACTGGAAGAGTGAAAATGGTAAAGGGATGGACACATTGCAAGAATTACAGACCTAAGATGGGCAAATGAGCTATCAAATGTGTCCCAAGAGGTGACAAAAGACCTAGAAGAAGACCACATAAAACATGAGAAGATGAAATCGGAAGCTTTGCTGGCGTGACCTGGAAAAGAGACACTGTACATGGAAATAAATGGAAATATCTTGGGGAGGCCTTTATCCAGCAGTGGCATGATAAAGGCTGATGATGATGATGATGATGATGACATTTGTAACAGGTTTACCAATTTGACCCTACAAAGTCTTCCATATCTTAATTAAGATAAATGTGCATCTCTCTGCTTGTACCTCATGCCCACAGGTCTCTGCTGCAAAAGAGACCTTGAACTTAATGGTTCTTTCTAGTTAAATCAAAAGTATCTCTCTGTGCACCATTTTTCATTTCTGGTCAGTTTGTCAGACTTAAATATCTAAACATCTTTTTTTTTTTTCCTACAGCTGAAGTGATATCTCAGGTACCTTCAACTAAAAGAAGCTGAATTTAACAACAAATGACATCTGTCCTTTACTGTCAGCCCCAGTTTCCCTTCATACAGATTATTGAACACCACATGATTGAGTGTTCCCTGCTATAAATGAATCTTATTGAAAGTGCATACAATCTGCTGTTGAAACTAATGTTTGCACATCAGTGTATTTCATTAACTACAAATATTACCTACTACCTACACAGCGCCTACTGTCTTTCCTAGTTCTGTGTCATAAGGAGATGTTAGTTAAAACCCATAATAATTAATTTGTTCAGAATCAATATAAAATGAATGTGGTTGTCTTTTTAAAAAACATCATGTAGTCCAAAGGGAAAGGAAGAACTGATAATTTGTGTCCCTAACGTGAGAGAAAAGGTAAAGTATCAGAACTGAAATGCCACCTGAAATTCTGATAAGATTCAATTTTTAATTTTTCTGAGCAAAATCTGTTTGCTTCAGAAAGAAAGCATGGCGCTTGCGAATGCTGGCTGAGTTTACGATGAGATCATGGTGCATGTTGACAGTGTCCTAACTATGCATTGTGATCTCAACTTCTTTATCTGAGAAATGTCAATAAAATAAATGTGTAAGGCATCAGCTATACAAACATATGTGAAATAAGTAGCGCTGGCAGCAAGTAGAACATTAACAGGGATTGTCTGCACCTTGTGTAAGAAGTTTGTTAGTAATCTTTGTAATTCCATTCTTACTAACTCACTGATAAATTCTCTTAAACTTAATGATTTTCTTTTTATCCAAGACTCATTGACAGTATCAGTGACGGGAGTTTTGAAAGTCTGGGTTTTATCTTCATCTGCAAACAGTGTACAGCTTGGTGTTTCAGAAAATAAAGGTGTGCTCTGTTGAATCTGGCTGCTGTGCATGACTGTATCTGTCACCTCATGAGTAATTTAGATCATTAGCTGCAAACACTGGCTCTGTGTACTTCTAAAATTAACAACTTGATGCTTTGTGACTCATGATTTGTTTGCATTTTAATTATTTACTACTTTATTTATTTATTTAGAAAAGGCATATTATCTATGAGTCCAAGAGTCATTGGTGCGTCTTGTGTAAGGGTGTCTTTTCTAAGGGCATCTTGTTTTGGAAATACATTGAAAGGCAACTTTCAGACAGCTGGGAGGGGCAAAGGTTTTATATCTTGGAAAATGTATTATTCTAACTTGGACCTTAAATTATCACTTTCTCCCCTACTATTATTTTTCACTGAATTACCTAGTGGAATATAGACTGGAAAAAAATCGCCAGTTGTGCTCAAATTGGCTTAATTAAGAATTAAAAACACTACAGCTGAAAATGAACTGTTCCTGTTTGTTCTTGCTAATTTTCAGTGTTATTGGCTGTTTAGCCAATAGCTTTTTAAACTAAGAAAACAAATTTGCATCAGAGTGTGGCATGGCCCTGCAATTATCGGCTTTTTGCTCTTTAAAAGCTTACTACTTACTAAGTAAGTTGACTGAAATGATTTGCAAATGGTGTACATCAACCAGCTGATTCAAAAACATGTGTTTTTGCTGTATCTTAAGTATTATACCTTTTTTGCTTAAATAATCTTAAACTGAATCTTGAATTGCTAGATTTTTTTCATAGGCTTTCTGTTTTATGATAATTGTAAATGTTAAAGGTATTTGAGTAATAGTAGTGTTAATATGAATAAGTGGTTAACCAGATGATGTCAGTATTGAGTAGCATTTATTTTTAAGAATGTGATTTGAGAAAAATATACATATTTAATCTATAGCACTATAGGCAATGTATCTGGCCCCTTCTTGAACTTTACTGTTTCACCCAATGAAAGTCAAAACAGTTGTTTATTTTATAATCTCTAATTTAATCAAAAATCTATTCAAACTCAATTCCTGATAAAGTTAGATAAATACAAAGCAGATGAGAGTTTAAAAATCAGCCTAGCCTTGTCACTGAAAATGTAGCATGACTATCTGAGAAGAAGCATATACACTCACCTAAAGGATTATTAGGAACACCATACTAATACTGTGTTTGACCCCCTTTCGCCTTCAGAACTGCCTTAATTCTACGTGGCATTGATTCAACAAGGTGCTGAAAGCATTCTTTTGAAATGTTGGCCCATATTGATAGGATAGCATCTTGCAGTTGATGGAGATTTGTGGGATGCACATCCAGGGCACGAAGCTCCCGTTCCACCACATCCCAAAGATGCTCTATTGGGTTGAGATCTGGTGACTGTGGGGGCCAGTTTAGTACAGTGAACTCATTGTCATGTTCAAGAAACCAATTTGAAATGATTCGACCTTTGTGACCTGGTGCATTATCCTGCTGGAAGTAGCCATCAGAGGATGGGTACATGGTGGTCATAAAGGGATGGACATGGTCAGAAACAATGCTCAGGTAGGCCGTGGCATTTAAACGATGCCCAATTGGCACTAAGGGGCCTAAAGTGTGCCAAGAAAACATCCCCCACACCATTACACCACCACCACCAGCCTGCACAGTGGTAACAAGGCATGATGGATCCATGTTCTCATTCTGTTTACGCCAAATTCTGACCATCTGAATGTCTCAACAGAAATCGAGACTCATCAGACCAGGCAACATTTTTCCAGTCTTCAACTGTCCAATTTTGGTGAGCTTGTGCAAATTGTAGCCTCTTTTTTCCTATTTGTAGTGGAGATGAGTGGTACCCGGTGGGGTCTTCTGCTGTTGTAGCCCATCCGCCTCAAGGTTGTACGTGTTGTGGCTTCACAAATGCTTTGCTGCATACCTCGGTTGTAACGAGTGGTTATTTCAGTCAAAGTTGCTCTTCTATCAGCTTGAATCAGTCGGCCCATTCTCCTCTGACCTCTAGCATCAACAAGGCATTTTCGCCCACAGGACTGCCGCATACTGGATGTTTTTCCCTTTTCACACCATTCTTTGTAAACCCTAGAAATGGTTGTGCGTGAAAATCCCAGTAACTGAGCAGATTGTGAAATACTCAGACCGGCCCGTCTGGCACCAACAACCATGCCACGCTCAAAATTGCTTAAATCACCTTTCTTTCCCATTCAGACATTCAGTTTGGAGTTCAGGAGATTGTCTTGACCAGGACCACACCCCTAAATGCATTGAAGCAACTGCCATGTGATTGGTTGGTTAGATAATTGCATTAATGAGAAATTGAACAGGTGTTCCTAATAATCCTTTAGGTGAGTGTATACTAACACATTTATTATCTGTGCACAGATTAAATAAAGGAAATTCTGAACAACATAATGACATCAATAACTATGCTGTGTTAGAACTAACTGACGTTTGCTGAAAAAAGTTTTTTTCTAATTTCTCCTGCAGAGACTTACGATTTAGTTTTTGTATGCAATCGCCAACTCACACTCACTCAGGGATGCACAGTACTGAATTGCTTCACTGTGATAGTGGATACGATCACTTAGGCCTAATCTTCAGAAAGATTTGAAGAAATGTGTCATGTAAATACCTGACTATGCTTAGTTGCCACTAGATGGAAGCTTGATACCACATCTGGGAACAGTTAAAACATGCACACTATTGCTGCTGAATACATCTAATTGAATCCTGAGAGCATGCACCAGGCAGTAATTTCATATAATTTGGATAAACTTTTGAGAAACTATTGGACAGAATATTTTCCCAGAACAATGTATTTGTATTTTTCCTATACAATATGTTCCTGTTCTTACTAACCTTGGCTTTTCACTCCTCCTTAAACTCCTTTTGTGTATCCAGTGTCGTCAGTGCATTTTTATTGGAAAATGTTTAATGCTATCATTCCAATTCTGTATTAAGTTATTCTGTAACCTGATACCCATTACAAATGCTGTTCAAATACTCCTCAACACTGTTTCTCCACTGAGACATTATATTCAATTTACAAAATATCTCTGAGTTTTTTTTTTTTTTTAAATGGACACAAAGGTTAATAAGGAGTAATGAGTGAGTAACACAAAATCTTATCTTTTTGAAAGTTGGAGCTCCTCACACAGTGTGTGTGTGTGTGTGTGTATGTGATAGACGGATGACCTACCATCAGTTATTCTCAACTTCTTGTAGCACTTCATATGTGGGATGTTGCACCAGGAGTCAACATTTACCTATTCCATTCTATCTCATCGGCTGAACATGATTCACCCATGATTCATGGGGTGTGGTTCACTTACTGCACACTACATGCATGTCACCCTAGAATCTTTAGTCCTTTGTTGTCTGAAATGAAAAACACACTCATTTAATGATGCTATGTGTGTATGCCAATATATATACACTCACCTAAAGGATTATTAGGAACACCTGTTCAATTTCTCATTAATGCAAGTATCTAACCAACCAATCACATGGCAGTTGCTTCAATGCATTTAGGGGTGTGGTCCTGGTCAAGACAATCTCCTGAACTCCAAACTGAATGTCTGAATGGGAAAGAAAGGTGATTTAAGCAATTTTGAGCGTGGCATGGTTGTTGGTGCCAGACGGGCCGGTCTGAGTATTTCACAATCTGCTCAGTTACTGGGATTTTCACGCACAACCATTTCTAGGGTTTACAAGGAATGGTGTGAAAAGGGAAAAACATCCAGTATGCGGCAGTCCTGTGGGCGAAAATGCCTTGTTGATGCTAGAGGTCAGAGGAGAATGGGCCGACTGATTCAAGCTGATAGAAGAGCAACTTTGACTGAAATAACCACTCGTTACAACCGAGGTATGCAGCAAAGCATTTGTGAAGCCACAACACGTACAACCTTGAGGCGGATGGGCTACAACAGCAGAAGACCCAACACCGGGTACCACTCATCTCCACTACAAATAGGAAAAAGAGGCTACAATTTGCACAAGCTCACCAAAATTGGACAGTTGAAGACTGGAAAAATGTTGCCTGGTCTGATGAGTCTCGATTTCTGTTGAGACATTCAGATGGTAGAGTCAGAATTTGGCGTAAACAGAATGAGAACATGGATCCATCATGCCTTGTTACCACTGTGCAGGCTGGTGGTGGTGGTGTAATGGTGTGGGGGATGTTTTCTTGGCACACTTTAGGCCCCTTAGTGCCAATTGGGCATCGTTTAAATGCCACGGCCTACCTGAGCATTGTTTCTGACCATGTCCATCCCTTTATGACCACCATGTACCCATCCTCTGATGGCTACTTCCAGCAGGATAATGCACCATGTCACAAATTTCGAATCATTTCAAATTGGTTTCTTGAACATGACAATGAGTTCACTGTACTAAACTGGCCCCCACATTCACCAGATCTCAACCCAATAGAGCATCTTTGGGATGTGGTGGAACGGGAGCTTCGTGCCCTGGATGTGCATCCCACAAATCTCCATCAACTGCAAGATGCTATCCTATCAATATGGGCCAACATTTCTAAAGAATGCTTTCAGCACCTTGTTGAATCAATGCCACGTAGAATTAAGGCAGTTCTAAAGGCGAAAGGGGGTCAAACACAGTATTAGTATGGTGTTCCTAATAATCCTTTAGGTGAGTGTATATATAGGTGGTAGCTTCAAAACATGAATAATTGAATAAAATATAATGTGGCAGAATCTGTGGGGGACACTTACAGAACAAAAAAGCACTAATAGAAACTTATACAGATTATAAGATGATGTATTATGCAATGATTTCAGTATCACCAGAAATAAGTCCTACATCAGCAGTGTATAAACCATATGGCAACTTGGAAACCTTTTAATGTTGTTAATATATTTTAGCATTTGATGAAGCACCTTTTTCCATTTGGTTGCTTTCTGAAATCTTTTTTTCTGCACTAAAAGGAATTAATCAAACAATAATAAAGTAGAGGGTGTGTGTTGTTTGCATAATTGTTGCAGTCATATTCATTAAATAAAACACTTTTTTTTTAAAGAACTAAAAGTAACACTGCAGCTGAATTGGAAGAGCTGTATCTTTTTTTCTACAATTTGAATGATTTGCTGTGCTACAAACCAAAATACATTTATCCACTAATTGCTTCCATTGATGAGTAAGAATTTGGCTTTTGTCATTTTATTTAGGTGTGTGATTACAGGGATTTCTCCTTGCTGTGCGTAGTATTGAGCAGTGCTGGACAGAGCTTTGCTGGTGGGGAGTTCTGCCTGTTAACAGACTCATCGTCTGGTCCGAGGATATACACAGTTACGTCTGCCAGCTGTCTGACAGGTGGGCTCAGAAGGGGGAAACCCTTGAAAAGTGCAGGTACAAGATGAACTTTGGGAGGTTTATTAAAGGAAATCGCACCATGTCACACATGATCAAAAGGCCGAACAAAAACACTTTGGCGCACAAAGATTTGTCTCGAGTTTGGTAGCACTAGGCCTTTGTATGGAACAGCGGGAGATAAAGAAATAAGATTATCCATGCAGAACTGGGCAGCTGGGACTAGATCTTAGAGTGAGAGAGAGAGGAAGAAAAAAAAAAGCGATTAGAAACTACATCCAACCAATACCCAGTTATTAACATGCAGATTAAAAGAAACTGCATCCTTAGCTTAATCCTATAACACACTGGATGCAGATTTGTATAAACTTAAGTACTTTTTCATTTAACCATTAGAATTTAATGACTTTGTTAATGCAGTTTTATAGGCTGCTGTTATTGTACCGTGTAGCCAGTGGTCTCTTAAAACAAGGTTATCATTTAAACTGCATTATTTATACTGAGATAATTTATAGTTTTCATAAATCCACATCAAACAGAAAGGAAACTTAACTGTGTCTGAACAAAATAAAATTCATATTAATTTATGTATTATGCACATAGGCCACCTATCTGTGATAAATGACGTATGTGGGATGTCTACCGGGGGACTCTTAACCCTAACCCCAGCCCGGACCAAAATGTAACTCAACTTAATTTTGATGCCAAATTGAACAAAATGTCTCATCATAATGGCCTCTGATCAACCTACAAACCTAAACACCATTCCTACCTTTCTATGTAGATTTTTCACTTTAGCTTGATCAAATTTTCTAGTTTCCTGATTTTCCTTTGTAAAACATCCAAATCTTCAGTTAATTAATTAACCTAACTCAGGGTTCCCACGGTCATGGAAAATCCTGGAAAAGTCATGGAAAAAAAAATGGTCATGGAAAAGTCATGGAAAATGACAAAACAATCTGAAGTCATGGGAAATGGCTACACATATACACAGCCAAACCCATTTACAACATACATGGGATATAATGTACACTCTGATACAAAGTGACAGTTTCATGGTGCAGAATACAATTGTGTTAAATCCTGTTTAAAATGTCCTTTTAGTACGTACTCTGTAATACATGTGGTTATTATGAACGTCAGTGATCTGTGCCAGATATTATGTACTCAGGGATTTCCAAGTCTTGTGAGAGTCCGTGTGAAGTGCATATATGCTAAGCACTCCTATAACCATATAGCTACACAAAGAAACACAACACACAGACTTTCATAATTCTGCACAGATTCTCAAGATCATTGGTTGCCTCATAATTCTGAACAGAATCTGACCATTCAGCCAGTAAATTCACAGTATTTGTGCAGATTCTGAGCAGAATTACATAAATCTGTGTACTCAGTCTTGACTACATTGGTCAGGATCTGCCAGAATGATGATCGCCCTTTTATGTGAAATAAAGTTAATAGTAAAAGTTAATCACACGCACATCCAACTTTCTTAGTAGGTGCAGGGTACAAAAAAATCTGTATAAAGCAAAAAGAAAGAAATACCTGCACACTTACCACAGCTCCAATGCACAAATAAAAAGTATTTATGTAATCCAGGTTTTTTACAAAAACGTTTTGATCTACACAAGATCTTCATCAGGATATGGATCCTTGATGAAGATCTCTTATAGATCGAAATGTTGTTTTTGTGAAATAAAGTTGAAATGCTGTTTTAATTGTTGTTTTCTCATTATCATACACATAGTGTTCAGTGTTTTCGGTTTTGATTTAGAAAAAAAACAAACAAAACACTAAAACCGGCTGAAAATTGGTGCACATTTTTTTTCGGGTTCAATAAGATGAAAAAAAAAAAAAACATTTTGCTATAGTCTACATCAGTGTTTCTCAACCCAGGTCCTGACAAACCACTGTCTCTTCTGATGTTTGCTCACCTGTGCTTTCAGCTCTCAGTTATTTAAGCAAACCTGTAATTGAACAAATTAAGTGATTAATTAGACATTTCCTGTTATTTTCAGCTCTCATATGTTGGTTGATAATTCCATTTAAGGTTTCAATTAAACAAGTGAGCGCTCTGTTAGAACAAAATACAGCAGGGGTTCACCAGGACCAGTGTTGAGAACCCCTGACTACATTAAATGCTCAAACATAATGAAGTGTCCATTGCATTTAAATTAAGTAGCCAAATGTATGATAAGCATATTTATTTAAACTCAAGTAAATAATAACAATACATATTGTTCAATTCAATAAATAAAATTTGATTTCAAAACTGTAAACAAGTTCTACAAAAGTTACCAATATATATTTATCCCAAAGCTCACATTTGCTGAATTTCTTTTTTGCTGAATGCCGTTTGCTTTCTACGTGCTGCTTTATTCTGTCAGCGCCAGCACTGTCCTCAATACCACAATGCTGACCAACCTCCGTGTGTGAGCCAATCATATAGCACAATATTAAACACATGACCTCCAGCAAGTATCTGTATGAGTTGTACACTGCAGAACATCTTTGATGTGAGTACTGACAACATAATGTCGTAATATCAAACAAGCTTGTGAAGTAGTGTTTCATAACAAAATAATTATATAAATAAATATATAAATAACTGAAAATAATTTTGAGTGTGTTTAAAATGGGTATAAATCAGTAAAATTCAAACTCCTCAAATACAAAAATCTGGTAATGTATTGGTAAAAATCATTATTTACAATTTTTTGGAAAGAATGAAAAAATAATAATCAAAAGCTTTCAAAAAAACAAAGCAGTCTAAAATATTTCTTCAGCAGCGTTCAGGAAAGGATTACTGTAGGCCCATACTGAATTGACCATTTGTATATCGTAATGTTTGAATGTATGTTTTTATTAATTAATTTAGCTGATTTATAGTAGTTTATATTCAAGGCAATTAGAATTACTGCTAAAATCATTCATATACAGACTGCTAATGTTGTTTTGTATAGTTTCTACTGTAATTAATATTTATACTACATATACATTGATCAGATAGTACTAGGTTTAATTTTGAAGTTACATCTTTGTGTACTCTTTATTAGTTGATGGTAGCATGTTTTATTGAAATGGGTGGATTGGATGGCTGTAAGGGGCTGTAATTACAACAATGGATTATCTACCCAATTTAAAGCCAGAAAAGTAACCTGAACCAAAACCATAGCCAATACGAAAATTTTAATCTAGGTCCATACAAATGCACTTGATTCAGTTAAGTCAGTAGAAAAGCAAACTTAATCTCAGCAAAAGCATACGTTTAATGGGGACTCTAACCCTAACCCTAGCCTGGACGGAAACTTCATCTGTATCTCTTCTTAAAAGTTTCCTTTCTCAAATGTCCTATTTCTTTCTATATTAACTAACTAACCTAAGATCTAAACCATATTCAGATTCTGTTTTCTATTATGTATTTAATGTGATTTAAATGGCGATGTCAGTTTGGTAACAGTTTAATTCAACTTAATCAACTTACAGAAACAGATGGCCCTCACAGGGATTCAAAGTAGTATCGTATCTTTGTATTTGATTAAGGTAATTAAAAATAATTGATGGTTATATCACACAATTCTTTATCCCTTATTTTTTCTCCTAGTCAAGACGTTAACAGTATATTGCTATTGGGTAAGAAAATATGACATTGTGACCATGTCTTTGATGAATCCCAAAACTCCTAATAAACAAGACACGGTTGTGCTATTTACAATCTTCATCCCTTTATCTTTGTGGCCAGACACCAAATTGCAATCTTAAGTTATTTTCTCTTTTGTTTAAAAATTGCTATTTCGAAATCCCTGGCACGTCATTGTGCACTCTTCAGGTTTTTTTTTGAAGAGCACTTTGCGGAGAGAGAGCACAGGGCCACGGACAGGGCAGTCGATCTGAGGGGACAATGACTATCACTGTCACGTGTTGTACATCCACAACTTTAGGCAACTGCTGTGTGGGTGCAAAGATGGGAAGATAATTGTAAATTTGGCTTTACAGGCAGCAAGAGCCACTTCAACTACTTGAAGGCTGTGCTGAATTTAAAGGTAATTTCTATGCTCTATTCCCCAGATTGTATAGCAGAAGTCTTCAAGCACACATCAAATTAGCAGGCTGGATTTTTTTTGCACTCTTTTAGACACCAGAAGGCACAAGTTGTTCATCACAAGTTTGCTCTTGGCTCCTGTAAAAACCCTAGATCTTAGATATTGGCAGTGTGTTACCACCACACACTTTCATTTTGCCTCTTTCATTTAGACTTGTCATTAAGCACTGACCCTGAAATGCCCCTCATGCATCCAGCAGAGGGGTGTGCTAGGTCACTGAGACAGGTTTGTAAGAAAATGGGTAGAGAGGGAAGAGCTAAGCTGACTGAAAGATCTATCCGTGGTGTGGTGACCATAATTCTAACTCTATCCCTAACCAACACAGAAATCTGAAGCTGCAACCAATCCCACTGTAATCTTATTTTAGATTATTAATTACAAAAGCAAGTTTAGCACTAGGTCTAGGTTTTATGATCTATTTTGATCCCATCTCAAACCTTACCTTAACTCCAACTGTATGCAGCACTGAAATGTGAAGCTGTAGCCATACCTCTGGTCATCTTTGCTTAGTTTGGCCAGTAGATATGCTACACTAACATTGAAGGAAGTCTGTGGTGTTTGGTTATCTGAACCTTACCCTAGAATAATGTCTGTTTACTTATACCTTCTGTTGTTATCGGCTTTTTCTGAATGTAGCTTTCAAATGTTTTTGGTTGTTTCCTTCCTTACTGCAAGACATTTCAACTTTGCATATGTTAAATGAAAGAAAGAAACAAAGAAAAAGGAAAAGCACAATATTCTTATTTTTTGAGTAGAATCTGACTAATCTGTGCGGCTTTGTTTGGCCAGGACAGCAGAATCAATAGCTGCATGTCGCTCTTCACACTTCTCCCTTTCAGACCGGCTCCCTCAGATGCCTCTTCAAGGCCACAGTGGCAGAGTTGCTTGTCTGCGCTGCCCGTACAATAAATCTGTGCGGTTCAATCGCAGCTGCCTGGTCTCGGGAGGTCAGGACTTGCGTGTAATCTGGCGGGATGTGTTTACAAGAGAGGCTTTGCACACATTTACACTGCAAGCCGGTCCAGTGATGAATCCTCCAGTGCCTCCGGAGGAATGCTGCTGGGTAAGTTTTCAAAGGGGCAAACGTTATTTAAGGAAGTGAAAACACGTTCAGCATTTCAAATTCCAGAATATCTTTCCTCCAAAAAAAGTTGTCGCCGAGTGTTCCAAATCTCTTAGGGTAATCCGTATTTATTTAAAAAAAAACGGTCATGGAGTGGATGAAACACAAGTTAATGTGAATAATGAAAACTGTCATATGCAACGGAAAGGCATTTCAAATAATGTGTTTTGTGTTAGTGTAACAAGAACAAAGTTACTTCATAGCATATGACTGAATCTATGATATCAAGTATAGAGAATAGCAAATTAAAGGGCTCAAAAATGGTCACTGAACAGCATCTATCATTTAATTTGATTCAAAATGAATTGCAAGGTTTGCCCATTGCAATAATGGTGCACAAGTATACAGGAATGTACTGTTGTTTGTCTCCGGTATCTCTCTGTCCACATGGATTGGCCTAAACATTGCCCACATCTCATCTCGTTGAAGATGGATAGATATTAAAGCCCTAATGTGCTCAGTCCATTGCCGAGTGCCTACAGGAGCTGGCAGGTCTCTGAGGACAGTCATAACAAGCTTAAAACAAAGATGTTCTTCTTCTGACGGCTTTCTTTGTTTATTATTATGCATTGCAGTGGTGATATGTTACCTTCCTGCAAAACACAGCGCTGGTCCTCTTATTTCTGCACTCAAAATATCCCCCCAAACGTTTGCACCAAACACGAAGCATTATTCTAGTATTTAAAACAGATCTAAAACAGATCTATACTGACTTTTAGTGTGGAAATCTGTGCACCTCTTATGTTCACTGTCCAAAGTGCTGAGCTGTAGAGCTGACATTGCTTTAAATAATAAAAAAATGTTTTGAGCATCTATAAATAAAAACATTAGCTTCTTATAATTCATTATTAACAGGAAAGACATTTATGTCCCACCCCATCATCAAATTATATCGTAAAATTCTGCCTTGTTCAGCGCACTTTACTTTCTGTAGCCCTATTTCATTCTAATTGATGAATGCTAATAGTGGAATATAATTAATTGCCTGGTACTTGTTTTACCAATGTGTTAGAAAGATGACATAATGTACGGTCAGACTATTTTTTTATATACATTTTATCGAATGAAAGAAAGTGGAAATTATATCACTGACTATTTCTAAACAAAAGGTTGAAATGTTTTAGTTTGGTTTAAAATTAAAAAAACTATATTTGTATTAAAGGTGCATTTTAAGCAACTTTGATAATATAGATCTTTAGTATTATGTTTGATTGATTTAGTGACATTTGTTTTTGTAATTTTGAGTGTTCATGTGTACAGTCATGCTCCAAAATGTTCTGACTTGGGATTTACTTGTTGAACATAATAACATTATAGCCACATAATTCCTACTGCTTATACAGTCCTTTACTGGGGATCATTGGTACTGTACACTTTCATCATGCATACTATTTTAACAGAGATCTCTATGAGCACTACAGGAATAAAGGCAAGCTGGCCACCTGGACTCTTAACGAATGTGCTGGTGTAATGTTTATTTTTATTTTATTTTAAGGAAAGGAACCTTCGTACGAGACAGTGCTCTGTGCACACGGCTTCAACAGCTAGGACTAATCAATAAAAATGTCAGTCCTAAATGTTACACAAGGTCAGTGTGATCCTAAATGAGGTCTTTGAAAGAATGAATTTGCCTTCTCTTCTGATCATCAGTTTTGCTATTTGACAGAAATCCGAGGTCAGTATGAGACGGTGTTTACTTATAATTTATTACCACTTGTCAGTGCAGTTTGGCTTTCCTTAACTTTCATTCTTTTTTGTGTGTATTTTTAGTGAAGTGTGGGGATTCTGGTTGTATGTATTTGTTGTTGTTTTTTATCCAAATTTGGGTAATTTATGCCCTCCACTCATAACTCAATTTGTTGGTGCCAACATCCTGAAATGTTGCAGCATTAAACATGTTGAAGTACACTGGGTGTCTGTGCAGAACTCCTCTTGATAAAATTCAAGCTGTCGCTGCTTTTGTATTTTGTATTTTGTATCTGTACTTGTGAACTTGCTTTGGTTGTTATAGTGGCTCAAAACAACATCAGTAAGAAGTTATTCTGATTTGAACCCACCTTACCTACAGTACACAAATGCTTTCCTTCTGTTCTTTCTGTTGAAGTCTGTTTTTTCCTCCCCAATCTCCTGTAACTTAAAATGCTACCTCTACAGTTCCTGTGCTGGAGTTTGCCTTTTGCTGTGATCTCTTACAATGACTGGGTTGGATATCTCTAATTAAACTGAGGTGTCTACAGGCCTTTGAAATTACTTTGATTCATAATTATTTTCTTATCAGCATTTGCAAGATGTTTCAGACATGCAGAGTAAAGGCCTCCATTTTCTGCAGCATGCCGGGGTAATTCAGAAAAACAAAACCGTGAGGGAATTCCTATCCCAGCTTCACGTCTTATAAATCCTGCGTTTCCATCAAAATGGGACATGGTTTCCTTCATTCTCTGCATTGTGTTTGGCTAAAAGTGTGTTCAGAGTCAGACATCTAGATAATATTAGGAGCTGGTGCTGTGTATGTGAAGCTAGTTGTTATGGAAACTGAAATACATCAATTTATTTGGGTCGATCTTGTTAGACAATAGGATTATTGGCATTTGAAATATATACTACCTGCCTGTATAAGCACAAACTTGAAAGTACTGTGTTGTTATTCTTGTTTCTTTTAATCTTAGCGATGCATTACATTTGATATATATTTTATTTTAACACAGTGCTGGAGAGCATCCTTTCAGTTGTCATTATAAATTAAATTTGCTCTCAAGTGATTTATCTGATTAGATATCGAGTTGATTGAAGAGGAAATGGATGCTTGTGAATGGATGAGATAGGTCGTTTTAATTTATGAGTTCACAAATTCAGCAGTAACATGCAAGGATTATGTGTATTTCTGTGATGTAATTATTTTATTTTGGTAACTCAAGTGAGTGTTGTGGTCTTCAAGGTATTTTACTGTGTTTTTTAAAACATTTAAAACACATGCTCCACCATTTAAAATAAAAAAATACATAAATCCATGAAGTAAAACCAGAAAGGTACATGAGCATACCAGAATGTTGATTATTTTTCTCCATTGTAGGATTTCAACCTTTTTCATTTTAATCTAGTAATATTACCAAGATAAATATGTGTGTGCTATACATTTAAGGGAACCAATAAGCAATTTGAAACTCTTGAATGTATTGCCAAATGAAAATAATTGATTATCATCACATTTTCCACTAATTTCCAGGAGACTGCACTGCAAAGAAGTCGGTTGATTTAATTCTCTTTGATTGCGTCTTCTGCCAATATGCATAACACTAATGTTTCTCTGTTGCCCAAAAACAAATAATTAAATACCACTTGCTTGCATTATTAAGGGCAGCTAAAAGGTGGTGTGATAAGGGGGTTGCAAACTTGTTGATACAACATTATTGCTTCCTGCCCCTTATCTAACCCCTGTCCTGTAACCAACTTGTAAATGTCAATACGATAAGGTTTAATTTAAAACCTATCTATTTAGCATTAAGTATTTCCTGAATAGGTAGGATCCATACTGTGTTTAACGTGTTTAAGAATCATTTGCTCAAATAGCACAACCTGTTAGCAGTTTCGAGATTTCCTATCAGTTGGGGGTAGCTAGGGTCTCAGCACCAGCTCTTAGGACTGACCGCTGTGTGCCTGAATGTACTGCGATGGCGTCATGTTCTTCAGAAGTTTAATGATTTACAGCTCATATTTGGACCTTTAATTATAAAGAGACATCAGAATTGTAAAACATTTTTTTTTTTTTTTTTTTTTTAGATTCTCCTGATGACAAGGTTCAGCTGTACATTGCATGTTAAAACTGTCAGTTCAGAGCCCCCCCACCAAGTCATCTAAATATACAATTCTGAAGGTCGTTTCCCTGAGCATTCATGATAGATTTGTTTTATTTTATTTAATGACTCATGAACAGTGACTTATAACATGGAACGCATGCTGTAAGGATTTGGAAACTGGAGGCTGCATGCAGTTTAGATAATGAGTAACGGGTAGACAGACTTACTTGGGGCTCTTGTATTTGTAAAACCTCAACACTGTTTTAAAATCCACAGCACAGCATGTTGGCCTGCAACTAAATTGTACAGAAACACTAATTTAAAAAGAAAATAAACTACATTTGTGAAAGCCATCCCCTCAGAAGGTCTCTGTTATCATTCAACATAGTCTGCAAACCAGTGGCATTTCTGTCTGTGGACTGAATAAATGGAGTTTGAAATATGAAGAATAACTGTAAGGTAAAGGTAGTGCTTCAGGTCATTGTCATATGCATTGACTTGACATATCTGTATGATCCCACTCTGGCTTAGTATTATACTGTATGTAGTTACTGGTTCAGGATTGTTCCTTTCTTTGTATATAAATTTAGTAGAAAATGGGCAGTACTTTTCGAAGACAAGCTACACCTTGTTTAAATGTCCAATTTAAAGTGCATCTGGCACTGACAATGCAAAGCTTTTAATGAAAGATTTTTATGATGCAAATTGATTTCTTCAGTTCTGACTCATTTCTGAGCATACACCAACCTTACATAAAAAATGTTTGTTCAAGTGAAATTACCACATTTATGATGCTCATATAATTAATTGGTATAATTATATAATACTAATTGGTAAATAATTGTTAATCGCTGTTTTCTGACTATTTGCTTCACATAATGCCTTTAACTGAGTAAATACTTTAATCATATTTATATCAAACATCATCAGGTTAAAACATGACATTTACAACATCTTACCATAAAGCTGTGTAAGTTAATCAATAGTAACACATGATTTATTGTCAACTTTCATGCATTGCATCCAGCCAGGAGGAAATCACTTAGTTCAGACTAAACATGTGTTGTTTGGGCTCTCTGATTTTCATAAAGGGCCAGTACGGGCTTAATGAGCAGAATTGATTATTTATTTTTATCGTATAACCTCAGATCAACAGATAAATATTAACTATTATTTCTTTGTATATGCATCTGTTATTATTATTAATCTAGAATAGATAAACAGAACTTGATTTTATTTTTCTCTTCAGCATTTCTCAGTACTTCATGCATTACATTAATTCATCTGGACACTTTATGTTGCAAGAAAGTTGCAACATAATATGCAGTTCTAACATGCAGTTAGAATTTCAGTGTTTTGTATCTTAAGAAGGTCCAATGTTACAAAGACAGAAGAGGCAACACATGGAAGCTTTACTGGGAACAGTCCAGTTGATGCAAATTTAGTTTTGAGGTGGAAGTGATTTTTTTGGAGTGGGATTATTTGAGCTGTAGAAATATAATTCCATCACTTTGACCCTTTTGTCCTTGCAAATTTTTTGTGTGATTTACAGTCTCTATCAGTAGCTCTCTCCCTGGCTCTCTCCAGGTCATCGGTCAGAATTATATTTTGAGTGGGTGAGTGTGACCCAGCTGATAAATCCTGCCATTGGCTTTTATGTGCTGGAGGCTGTTCTGAAGCTAGGGTCAAGGTCGGAATGGTCACTGCTCTCTTTAAATGCATTCTCCATAGCCTAAAGGTTTGGCTGCATGTAAAACTCATTACGGGCTTATTAATCTGCCTGGGAACCCATGTTTACATGTAGGGCCTAAATAAAAAATAAAAAAGACAATCCGATTCTGAAGTGGAAATAATGTCTTGATGTACTTTTAAAGTCTAGGCTGCTCTCTGTCAGTTTCAGCGCTTTCATTTGTGTTTCTCTATAACTTTAAACTATTTACCTCAGACTTGGTGTGTCTTGGTTAGACATCCATGTCCTTTATAAATATAGTGGACCAGGATGTAGAAGCGGCAAAAATGATTTTGAGTGGAAGGACACTCTGGGTCGATCAGTATTATTATTATTTTTTTGGTCAGACAATGAACTTCATCTATAGCTGATGATAAATGATAGCTGCTCAATCAGGCCAAGTGACCAATCACAAAGACTGATTGATTGACTGAAGCATGACCCAGCATATCTTGGTTTTGGGTCCATGTTAAAACAATACCGGAGATTATATTGAAGACATTTTCTTGTCTTCAGCAATACTACACTAGACCAGCAGTACCAGATCCTTGAGTCTATGTGTGAAGTATAAGCAGCATATCTAAGAAAAGATAACAGAAAGATTATATATTCACTCTCTGGGTACTTGTTTAACTACTTCCCTTGTTCATCAACCCTAAAGTGTCCTGTTTGGGAAGAAAGGGAAGCTAGAAGTCAAAGGGTCTGTCAGGAATGTCTTGTTATTGAACACTTATTAGTTTGTGTTGCTGTGTCTTTCTTTTGGGCATTTATGCACATTAGGAAGCCCCAACTTCTGTTCCAGCTGTTCTAAAAATATTAGACTGGGATGAGAGACAACTTAAGTGGCGAGGTAGCTGCAAAATCTACATTAAAACCAAAAGCACAACAGACGCTAGCTATCTTATATATAGGAATATTAAAACTGAAGTGAAGTGCGCAATGTGACAGCACTCCCTCCCTTAGAGTACTTGTTTTATAATTTTGGGAAATGTACACATTTTATTATGATTATATGAAGTTCTGGTCTGTAAATCAGTATGAGGGAAAAAATGTGATCTGCTGTGTTCCTCAATTTCATTGCATTGTATTTTGTTTCCCTATTGTTTATGAACAAATATAATTAATAACATATTTTCACTTCAAATGTTCTCATATTTACTGCAGACTCAAGTGATCTAGTACCTATTAATTTTAAGAATTTCACAGTACAATTAGAGCTGCAGGATATGTAGTGTCTCCATACATTAGTTTGTGCAATTACCGTGGAAAAGTCCTCATTAAAAATCACTTTTTCTTTTTTTTTCACACCAACAAGACATGAATAAGAATCCATCGTCATGAATTTATTTGAAGATTTCATCTAATTTAGAATCAGTTCTATTGCCTTTTATTTATAACGTGAATTGAAAAACAAAGACACAAACAAAAACCTAACAGGCATTCACTTCAATACACTGCTATGAGTTGCTTGTGACACTAGAGTATACCAAACAAGAGTCAAGACAATTAAAAGGTCAGTTAATTATCTCATTTTTAGGTAGTTAGAAACTGTATATGGACATTTGAAAAGCTACAAGAGGTTTATGAGACACTACATCTCAAATCTTTATGGGTCTCTGGCCAGAGCAAAGAGCTTCTTTCATAAAATATAAAGAGCTGTACAAAGTGAATGTGATTTCAGTAAAGGCTTTGAAGTAACTGACATTTTTCATCATTAGCCGTGCAGATGAAAAGGCTATTGACATGTGAGACTAGGATTTTAATATTTTTATTAAATAAAAAGTCACTCAAATGATTTTTGATGTTGGGTCAAGGGAAAACAAGGTTGAGGAAAAACATTGACTAGGAAGGATTTTTTTAACATCCTTGTGCTAGAATTTCTAACCATAATGGTTTGGTCGGCATTAATTGAAAAACACTATTACTCAGAATTTAAAAATCCCTCTTAGCCTGCATGGGTATTCTCCTCATCCTCTTGATGACCTATACATTATTTAGAGTCTTGTGATACCAACGTTATTTGCTGAATTTTAAATGTTAGGAAGGGAAAACAGAAACCCTTGGCAATGTGTTTTCTGGGTCCTCTTGGAGACCTGTTTGAGTCTCGTGTGAATGGAGTATGAATATAATTTTTTATCCACTTTTTTTATATTTTCAACTTAGACAACATAAAATGGCACATTTAAAATATATATTAGCATTTTATTTCTTTATTGATGTTTTAGTCTTGTTTTCCACTATTTTAAAAATATTAACGGTCTGCAAAATAGTAGCAGGACATATTGATGCATACGTTACATATGCCCAGTGAAAGGGGAAATCTCACCTTTCATATGAATTGTCAATTGACATATGATATCATATGAATGAATAAATAATCATGAATACATACATACATATAACGTATTCTTACATTTTTATTCTTTAATCTTATTTACAGAAATTATGGAGATATTTCTGAATAGTGCAAAAACTTTTGTCAACGCTTTGTTTTTTTGTTTTTTGGTCTGACCACTGACCGATTTGTTAGCATGCCAGGTTCGTATTCAGAGAATATTATGATTATTATACATTTACATTTTAATCCAAATACATTTTTCCAAACGTTTTTTTTTTAATCATGAAAACAAAATCAATTATTCTCCTTTGTATAAGTTTGTGCTTAGGTTCTCTAGAGCGACATGAAATGGTAGAAGCGACCAAAGCAACTCTCTACTCCAGTGATGAATCCCTGGCAGTGCTAATTGATACAGTGACTCCAATACCTAGAGCAGCTAGGCCTAGCCATCTGCATATGAAACCTCCTCAGGATTGCAACCTTGCGGCATCATTTCATCTTGACACACAGGCTGCAGTCCCCAAACAGGCTGATAATGGTCTCGATAGGGTAGGTATGGCACTTTTCATTACGTGTCTTCATTTCATTAATGCATCTTGTTTTATCCATTTAAATGTAGCCAAAATCGCAAAAAAAACAACAACCACAGAATGGACACACACACACAAATATGCAAAGGCTTAGATTGCTGAGTGGCTGGAGAGCAGTATGTAACCCTGACTACTGATCAATGATCGTTCTCTTCCAATCCGATACAGAAATTCTGCAGCACAGGGCTTATCTGTGTATTAATTCTTCTACAGCAGTACAAATCAGCATACAACTGACATTTGTTTTGCCTGTTATGCATTGTAAAATAACACTGGCGTTGTTCTAGGATGGTGTTATGCTAGATGGTTGCTGATCTATGTGAAAATAATATAGTAAACAAACGGCTCAGCCCTGATGAAATTGCACTGTAGTTATTTTTCTCAAAATAGAAAAAAATTATTTCAGCGTCAGCAATGGTGTGGCAATGGTTTGTTAAAATGTATATTATGAAGTATTATTGTTTAGTATTGTTAACATTGTGAGTTTATTTTAAATTAAATTTAAACCAAAAATTTAAATGTGAGACGTTCTTAGTTAAAACATGGCACATTTCCAGGTGTTTCCATATATTTAGTATTTTAATCTTTATCCAATTTGTATTTTGTTTACAGTCTGAGAACCACACCTTTAATGAAATAATAAACATAAACATATTGTTTCCCATATTCATTAAATAAAGCACATTCATTCATGAATGTCTTAAGCAGAATGTACACACTTATTACATAATTACATATTCACTTCCTTTTACATTTAAAACACCTGGAAATAAATTAAGCACATTAATAATGCTGAATTTCAAGTGTCAGTCAAAAAAACTATAATTATTTTATAGATTTGCAATAGTAATCATATATTTTTCTACAACTTAATAATAAGAATAAGAATACCTACTAAATTCAAGTTTCTGGACACACATCTTACCTGGGCTTGCATTACTACAATTCAGTTGTGATTTGTGTTGGTAAATATTATTAATCCATGATTAATAATTGTGAGTGTTTGCTGCAGGTTTCATTTGAAATGTTGGGAAGAGTTTAATTTTTATAGAAAATATATTTCTGCACTGTAAACAACACATTTAGGGGAAACCTTATTTTGGCAACTTGTCTTTTTATTTTCTGTTTGTCTTTTTTCCCCTCATTGGTAATACGTTATTTCAGGCTCAGAAAACTTTATTTTTTGTGCCACAACTATTCCATTTTAAAGGAAATTAAATTTAAGAAAAGCAGTCCACCAAATTAACTGCACTGGTGGGAGTAGCTGTGTGATCTTACGGCTGTATAGATTTTGCTTAATCTGCATGTTTATATAAATAGCACCCTTACAGAATGAGATGGTAAAATAAGGGGTCTAAAGCACAGGAAATGCAAAATGTAATTGTATTACAACAATTTCTTACTTGTGAAATGTTTTCCATTGTTTCATTTCTGTCTGCTTCTCTTAGCTCTTTAATCGTGAATCATTTCAATGAACAACCAGAATCACTTTCCTGTAGCTAATCATAACAGATATGTCTCTTTATGTCATTTTTAATATTCCCAACTGTGGGAATGTGATGAAAGTTTTTGGTGAAGATACATTTTGGTTGACTCTGTGATTTGCATTTCTATATTGTACTGTTATTAATTAGTTGCTGCCAAATTGAATGTCTTTAGTGTACAATGTGTTCAGTGTATGAGAAAAACATTTCTGAGGATATAATTCTTTGAGGATATAACTACAGTTGAGTGTTTTATAAATAATAAAGAATTGATTCTTGTACCTTTAAGGGTTTGACTACTTCTAGACTAGAGTAATTATACTAATCTATACAGCAGCTGATTGGAATACAGTAGGATTCATTTTAAAGGAAAGACTCTTTGAAGTTCTTTTGATTTGAGTAATCTTTTTCCGTTTCAGAAAATCACTGCTTTGTGTAATACAATATATATTAAACATTTTCTTGCACCAGCTGTAATAGCCCTGCAAAGAAAAATAGATAAACAGAAAAAACAGCAAGTTTGTATTAACATTTTCTTTGTGACAATAAATTATTAAAATATTTATTTAAGAAGGATTATTGTTACAGGTAAAATTTTGTGTTCTGTATTTTTTCCTGTATTGTTCTTATAACCAATATGAAAGTACGGCATCCCAAATCTTAACCTTAAATCTAAAATAATATAAAATTGTACCGTGGGAGTATAGTAGTATATGGAATGTTTTCATTGTTTTTAATTGACCTTTTGTTAGTATGTGCTATGAATTACACAATGATTTGCCTTTATTTTCAAATGTATTTGAAAATAATGTGCAATTTTCTTTTTATTTTGCGGATTGCTTCAGCCCATATATTTCTAATAAACACAAACAACAAGAGCATGGAATTGTCTCAGGTTAATTAAGTTTGTTATATCATTTATAGCCTCATAGTTTATATTTATAACGCTTAATGAACTGCTTTATAAAAACACCTATCTTTATAAGAACTGTGGCAGCGTACTACTAGTAATAAATGTATAACAGACTAGAAGCAAAAACTATGTACAGTAAATAAACAAAACTTTAAATGGATGCACTGTATTTAAACTACTCATTGTCATTTTGAAACTACAGTATGCTTCACCATAATAAAAATACACCAAAATATATTCTGTACAATCCAATTTCTATACAATCAATCAGAAGCAGCTTCCTCTTTTGTTCTTAATTAGTCTAGATTAATGATTAATTTGAAGCTAAATTTGATCGTTTATGTATATCTTAATTCAGTACCAACAATACAGAACACAACCAAAATATAATTGTGTATAATAGTATACGAAATATATGAATTGCATTTAGATTTGTACTTCTAAAGTACAAATAACGTATTCATCAGTAATCTCACAATGACCTCACTTATTCACAATATATATATATATATATATATATATATATATTTTGGTGCCATTTGTTAAAAAATATTACTAGAGAATTATCCTCCTAAGCATCTTGCCAGGCAGATGGTGCATTTATGGGGCACTGACACAGAATTTGATCCCACTATTACCTTATCAGCAAAGCTTATTTCTCCCTAGATAGTTAACAAAATTGATTGTAGTATGCAACCAGAGTAATGCTGGGTACATAGCCACAATGAGAGGCAGTATTTGAATTGTGTGTGTCTGTGTTTGTGTGTGTGGATGTATATATTTTTGAGGAAAACACTGAAACTGCCTCTAACTTTGTGATGTGCCTAATCATTCGGTCAAAAATTGCTGTGTTGACAAATCAAATGTAAGATATTAATTTTAATAAGAATTTGAATTTTACTCATAGCAAGAATAATTTTCGGTTTGTAGCTTTTTACTTTAGTTTTTTAATAGTTATTTTTTTGTTCCTAATAATATATAAGTATTTGAAAAGTTTTTAATGTATTAGTCCTATTTCCCCCCACTATAAAACTTTAGAAGCAGAAAAGATATATGTATGACATATATTTTAATTTTTTTAACACACACGCACATAGCTTTAAATATTGCTTGATATTGTTTTGCTTTTTTTTGCAAAATATTTTTTCTCTTTAAATGAATGTAACAAATTGCCTTTTTTTAGTTTAGTTTCAAGAAGTCTGATTTTATTTTTAATAACTTCTGAATATTTAAATTATATTTTAAATAAAAACAAACATGTTTTTTGCCTTTTATTTCAAGTAACTGTTTTTAAGTTAGTAAATTGAAAATGTAAGTTATATATTGTAATAATTATAAATATGATACAATTCATACCCACAAAATTGACTTATTTATTGTATGTTGTTTATTTTATATTTCTGAGTAGGTGCTCGTATCCAGGATGACTTGGTTTACACATGATGCATTTTATATAATTGCAAAAGTGCAGTAATAAAATATATATAAAATACAATTTAAAGCATTACACAAGTGCAGTGGTACAATCAATACCAAATACATCCTAATTCAATAAGGCATAGAAGAAGATGGAGTAAAGCAAAGCAATACAAGTACAAATACAATACAAACAGTACAGTGTATAATTACAATTGGCTGTAAGTTTAATTATACAGTGAAATTAATTAGCTTGTGGACATTTTTTTATAAATTATAAAGAGAAAAAAACTTTGTACCAAGAGAGAACATTAGTGATTTTCCTTCATAGTATAAAATTATTATTATTATTATTGTTATTATTATTATTATTATTATTATTATTATTATTTATAATAATTATAATAATATGAAGAAGAAGAAGATGTTTTATTTATTCATTTTTATATTTTTATGTTTGTAGTGTGTGCATGCATGTTTGTGTGTTGTGTTTTTGGTTATATTGCAGAATGCCTTCGGGTTTGAAATGCGCATCAGGCAAATGCCACTAGTAAGTCCACTATCACTCATTAGAACTTCAAAGACTTTCCAGTAAAGAATCATTTGTCATGAAATAAATCAGAAATACAATAGAAGAATGCTTTGATTTCATGCTGCTCTGATGGTTTCGTTTGCTTTATTGTGCTACACGTGCCGGGGAAAGGGCCGCTGACAGTGGGGCTCTCTTTGCTTTTGTGTGACAAATGCGGTTGACACAGCGTGCATGTTAATTATGGAAAGTTTGCGGGCATAAAAAAGGGGATTATTTTGCTGACTGTGCAGAGATGTACGCGTGCACCCAACACATTATAAAGATGAAAACTTTGGATGAGCTTTTGTTGTGGACATAGGATATTCATCAAACTGGTGATTTGTATGGCAAGATGCCATTTGAATAGTGTATTGTTAGAATACTTATGGTCCACTTGACAAGGGCTCTTGCTGTAAATAGTGCAATTTGACTCCAGCTGGTGCAGAGTGGCTTTGACAGCAGCCAAATAGCACTGCACCACAAAAAAATCAATATTGGGTTCTTGTTCATGGCAACCTGCTTTTCTCCCTTCTGATGATTTATACAAGAAAACCTTTAGTTTATCGTAAAAGAGAAGCTCAGATTCTGTTTATTTAAATTGTGGTTTAAGACGCCTTTTTATCGTGAAATACTCTCTTTTCTGAATAGGATCGTGGGATTTCTTCTCTTCTTTCCTGTTTTTTGTTGTTTTTTAACAGCTATATGATAAATGTGATCAATATTGCAAACATTTAAAATTGTGTCTATTTAAAAAACAAAATGGCTTTAATGTAAAGGTGACACTACACAATTCTGAGTTTCCAAATAATTGTTTGATTCTCCTTTATTTGAAATGTCATGTTTATCATGCACAGATCTGCAGATGAGAAATCCCACTTTGCCCTCTGTAGCACCATGAAAATACTAAAGATTCTATGGAAGCAGGGTTTTTTAAAACGTTAAAGTATTAATATTCTTATTTATGTGGTATTAATGGGGTTTTGTGACTAGCCGGTTATGCTTACTCATTGCTGTATAAGTACTTAAGAGTAAAGTTATAGTCTTATAGTTCTGTACACTTTGCAGAACAATGAGTTAATCCTCTAAATCTTCAGATGTACTTTAATAAGGAGACCAGATTAGGACAGCTTGTAATAAAACAGTAGTTTTACAAGAAAAGCCAAGAGCTTGTAGTTTAAAGCTTAGCTATTCGTAGCATGTAAAAGATCACTGGAACTTGGAGTCAGCTACCAGAGTAACAAACACTTCATAATCTATTTATTTATTCATTTGGATTGTTGCCTTCTTTATACGTTTTATGTTGAATATAGAATAAATTTAGTATTAGTATTTTAAATGTATGCTGAATTTAGTGTCTTGAAATTTAAATGTGTCTGTACATGTGTGCGTGCATGCTTGTGTGTGTGTATGTGTATACTTGTATTTATATAATTTAGAAGAATCAAAGCTACTGCAAGATCATGTATTATTGTAAATGTGCATCTTTGTTGTTGAATGATTGTAAAAAATGTTATTGTGAACAAAAAAGAAAAACGTAGGTGGATAGCCTTTCTGAAGACATCATTAGTTCACAAAAAATTATGAAGCTCAGCTAATTAGTACGTGATCTTTTTGGCACAAAATGGCAAACTAAAGAAGGGTCTTTCTGTTGACTGAGGGAGATTAGTAATACAATAATGCAATGGTTGCAAGTTGTTCTAGGAATAAAGGGAGGGAGATGGTGAAGAATATTGATTTTAGGTGGTCCCTGAGGCTTTGAAATGGCTATCAAGCAAAAGACAAAAAAAAAAAATGCACAAAAAATATAAAAACGAAGGGATAATGACCGCTGCATTCACACCACTTCTGAAAGGAAAATCTGGCATTCTGTACCACCAAAGAAACAAACTGAAACAGGTGCTTACAGTATACTTTGATTGTAGAAGCATTAGGCCTACATTAGATTTTGCAGATATTTTGCAGTGTGTCAGTAAATCAGAAAGGGGTTGTTTGTGCAGCATAATGTTTCTGTGCTGAATGTGATATCTCCAATAGTTGTGGAATAAAGTAAAATATTTTGTACAAGTAATGGTGATGATAATTATTTGTTTAGTGTGCACAGACATTTGAATGCAGATACGGTGTATTTCAAATATATTCAATCTGCGAATAGAGGTTATCGACAAGAAATAATCATTCATTGTGATTTGTGAAAATGTTGATACTTAAATGTTAAAAAATAAATAATTAAAACTACCCATCTATATTTATGGATTTATTTCAGAATAAAGGGGAAAATCAGAAGGAAAGGTTATGTTTCTGAGCTGTTTTCATTATGGTTATCAATTCTAATAAAATAATAATTTGCCAGTTAGTTATTAGATTATTGTGATTATTTGAGTAAAAAAAATGTTTTAAACATATGATGTAATATACTGACAGGGTACATACAATAGATACATTATATCTTCATCATGTCTATTAAATATAATACATGATTTGTTTGTAATGGAGCTTTGATTGAATGCTTGGTGAATCAGTTAGTATCAAGTTAAAGAATACCATCAATTCTCGAATTATTATTTAAATATAGCAATGCACTACAGCTCACTATGCTCCTTCATCTTTCCAGTAGTATCTCAGTAGCCTATATGTAGAGAGAATACCATACGTACCTATTCCATTGATGGATAAATACACACTAATATTGAATTTCTTTGTATAGTTACTCTGAACAAAACTTAAATGAATGACTCTTATTTCCAATTTTTGTTTCCTTTCCCAGATTGATTACTAAACAGAATTAAATTTAAATGTTATAGTTAGTAGGACAGTAATAATTGATCTGTTCCTTGAGTAGGCCTACGTGTATTTGCACACTTTGGGACATAATTGTTCACACACTTTGCAGAACAATGATTTGCAAACTTTTCTGTCCTCTGGAAACTATACATTTGATAGTTGGATAAACTTAACTCCTCTGGATCCTTTTCTCATTGCTTTGTTGTCTCTAGAAGACTAAATAAATCTCTCTTTCAGAGAGTTTTGTCTGCCTATGTACATGTATAAAGTGTTATAGAGTTGCTCCTAGGCATGTTATATATTATAAAGGTTTTCACAAATTCTAGTACACATTTGAATTATATTGCTGTCACTGTTTCTGATCTTCATTAGTGGAAAATGGGAGTGCTGATGGATAAAGCCATTGTTGATGCAAATAGTGGTAGAATCCCAGAGCTCATTAAGATGTCTGGTAATACTTATCAGGCCAGTGTTTTTGAGAATGTTAATCTGGTTTTCCAACAACTAATTGCCACCAACAAAAACGTTATATTTTTACTCATTACTTTTACTTTTTATACTGTAATGTGTGTCTGGTGAGGATGTGGTTTCATGTATGATTATTATTATTTAATTGGTTAAGCTCCTTGTTTCATAACAAATAGAATGAAAATAAACTCAATAAAGTAGGAAACTGACTGCTTTGTTTAAGGAATAATCAACTCCATACAGAGCTGTGTAGATATTTGTTTTCTTTAACAACACTCATCCTTGTCTGTATTGAGGAGAAGATCACTTGTGTTAATTGGGAAACATCTTAATCTACATATTCTTATATAGATAAGAAAATAGATTATTTCAGTTCAGTGGCACTTTAGAAAAAATTCAAAGTGCTGCGTGTGCATATAGGCAAACATCTTAATTAAGAGATGTAATTAGATGAATGCCCTTTTAAGATGAAGTCAATTAACTGGTCCCCAAAGGGTTCATTTATATTTAAATGACCAGCAGAAGATCCACTTAAAATGCTCTTTAAAAAATATCATATATATATATGATACTAATTGTAACCTGTAGGAAAATGTGCTGGTAGACATTTGTATTAAAACATCTTTAAAAAGAATAGTGCTTGAAGCTGTTTGTAATATTTTGGACATTTTAATGGGCTTTGATTTGGTGCATTTGGGGGAATTGCTTAAGGTGCTAGATTCCTGATATGTAAAATGTTTTGAAGGCTGTTTTTTCTCAATGATTTTTCGGCATAATTACTATCTTTCACCTCACAGTTATCAAAAGTATCCTTATGAAAGTTGTGTCTATGTACAACTGATGCTGAGGCAAGGAATGTATATCTGATGGTACTTATCTTTATTATTTTTTTAGAAATAAGTCTATAGATTTATCTGCAATGTTGATGGTGAAGAATCCTTAAATGTAATCAGTCCAATATTTATTTCATCACCTAAACTATTCAACTGTTACACCACAGTAGACAAATTCAATTTTGTGAAAGGGGAACGTCAATGACTTGCAGAAAAAGATCCAGTGCTGTTCTCTGCTGTGTCCTGTCCTGTACATTTGAAATGGAAGGTGCTGCAAAGATGTCTTTCCAATCCAGAGCACAGCACGATGATGTCATTTCTCTCCTGTCATCATGGGGGATTGCAAATTAAAATTAACTTTCAAATGCAATCTAATTGCCTGGCCTTTCAAGAATAGATTGAAATTATTGAAAATATCTATATTAGATAAGCCGGCTTCAAACTGATGCAAATTTCATTCCAAATCCATATTTTACCAGCACAGAAGTCTAAATATCAAAGAAAGTCCAAAGCTGGGTATAATGATTGCAGCTTAATATAATACAGTACAGCAGGATTATTATAGTCTGTTATATTATTATTATTTTTTAGAAAATTAGTAGCAGTAATAATATTAATACAGGAATTCAAAGGCTTAATGCACAGACATCAATTATGCGTGTCAGACGTGTTTTTTGGTCATGACTGTAAGAATGGCTGTGGGAGCCACAACTTCATTATCAAAGATTCTGTAATGATATTGACTTCCGTCATATTCTTCAGTCAGAGTGATAAGCTTAGAGTGATTGGGATTTTCGAGGTGGGGGAGGCAATGGGGATTCTATTAAACGGTCGCCAAACCATATTTTACCATCATAAACCAGTTTCAAAGCCTGGGCCCGGTTTCATTTATCTTTATTTTCGGAGGCCTTTATGGAGAGAGGGAGGAAATTGTCCATCTGTTCACCCAAGATTGCACTAAATAGCAACTGGTCAGCCTCTCTTAACTGACAGAGGTCAAAAGAGCCTCTTGACCCCGAGGGCCGAAGCTGAAGTGATCAGGATGCTGGGGGAGATGTGCAGCTGGGGAAAGCGCGCCGTCCGTTAATTGTCAGCGATATCCAGAATAAGCAACACCGTCATCCCGGTAGGAAAACAAAAAGTATCCAATATAGTAATTTATTACCAGGCACACACTAGGATGTTTTACCCCTGCCGTGGTCAGAGAAAGCAAAAAGGTACTCTAACACTTAACAGAAAATGGATGCCCTGCTGCTTTCAAAGATGCATGGTGGTCAGATGATTGCCTGTGCCATTAGCTTGGTAATGTTTTTCTCCATTGTGAACCTGGCTCTCTGTGTTCTTCCTGTGCATCAGCTGCAGATTGAAGGCTTTCTCGTTTGTCTTCTATTTGCACTGCCAATCATCAAGCTACTGTCCAACATGCACACTTGGAGGAGGCATTGTTTTTTTGTTTTTTTACTATTGTCAGGCATCTCCAGCTCACAGGACACACAGGTTTCAAAATATATTACCAGTGCCTTCAATCACAATTGACAAAAGTAGATTTAAAAAAATATATATTTATCTTTTTAATATTTTTTTCTTTTATTGGAAACAAAATCTATGCATTCTGAAAACCTCTCAAGAACGTCAATAGTCTGTAGAAAAATGGGACTAGAATATGCATGGTTTCAGCTAGAGTCTCAATGCCTAATGTGACATCAGTTGTGCAGTAGTGATTGCGGCTGTTGTTCGTGTTGCAAACTTTACCCTCTTTGTGCAAAGACAGAAAGAGCTAGCCTAGTGTTTTACTGGCCTAGATTTAAATTAAATGTAATTGATCTGTTTCTAAACCTACAGTTGGTGCTGAATGCAGGTTGTTGCCTGTGGTCTTTCACTGGTTCTTTACAGCATCAGAGTGGTACAAGCAAGCATGTGGTTTATACTCCAGCAGAGGAGGGGGGGTGTGTGAAAAAATGTAATGCAGAGATAACATGAATTGATGAAGGCATCACTGATTACCCAGAGTCTAGAGCAGTCATAGATAAAACTTACTCTGAAAAAGGACACTGGAAGGCTGAAATTAGATTTATGGAGAACAGCTGATGATGAATGTGAGGTATTCAGCAAATGTGAAGACTCATGACGTGATACCCGATAACCCAAAAGATGCAGTCTGTTACAGGTGCGTAGCATGAACCTCAAGTATCCCACCAAAGCACTCTGATTAATGAAGAGCTCTGTGATAGAGTGGGCTGGTGGGAACTGATATTGCAGTTGTTTCAGTGTCACTCCAAGTGCTTGTGTTATATAAAATGCAGATTGAAGACACCTGATAAAACTCTGTAGGATTTATTTATTTATTTAGTTTGTCCTGCTGTGAAACTAGTTATCTAAACAGCATCACTTAATGCTGCTCTATTTAGCAGCAGGTATTCCAAAGTTGCAGCTAGAGACAAATATTCTGTTCTAGTAGGATGCTTGTTGTGTGTCAAGCAGGAGTATCTTAGGATCTTTTTTTTTAAATATTGTTCTTCAGGCTGTGCCAGACTGTTCATTTTCATATAACCCACTGATGTGTTTTAAATACATATGCTAATGACTTTACCCATTTCCCAAAAGGAAAAGGCCTGTAACATTACCAGCAATTTGTAATTTGTGTCTTGTTCTTAAAGTCACATAGAGTGGAAATGAACATGTTTGCTTTCCTGATTTTAAGTGAAGCCTATTGTAGTAACTTTGTTTGTGTGTGTGCGAGTGTGTGTCTGTGTGTGTGAAAATAGTATACAAAAGATGTGGACGTTGCTGCATCTTTTAATCAATATTTTCATTTCATTCTTACAACAATGGAAAGGAGCAAATTCAGCACCTTACCTGGTTCATTTTGTGTTAAGCCTTTTGTTTTCTTTTTTCTCTTCTTTTCAATAGGGTATACAAATAACATGTTTCGGCTGACGTCTTTGTGGTAATTTTCAAAATAAAATAATCAAAGAAAGGAAGAAAGTAAAGACTCTTAAAGATCATATATCTACCTTCGATCGTTCTTTTTGAAACTCTTCTTTTCATTATCACAGCTGACAGTCTAGATTACATGATTACTCGTATATATGCCTCTTCCACAGTGTTTACCATGTTTAATACATAGGTCACTTTTTGAAACCTTTATTTGTATACAAGATTTTGATACAGCAGGATCTTCCATGAGCCCCTGACCCCTTGACCTACTTTGGCATCCTGATATAAAAAAGTGTGATGATAAGAATGTAAGCCAATAATGTTTTTTTAAGTGCATAGTTAAATTGCTTGAAAAATACATTGTGACTTTAATTTGTACAGATGTTTAGGTGCATAAAAAGGATTTTGAGATTCTCTTGGATAAAGTAATGCAGTTGACATTGCAATTGGCAAGTACCATTTCGGAAGATTTTATACCTTATGTTTCTGGTAGGTCCAAAAGTCAGCTGAAGCGGGGGAGGGTGGTGTTAAAATCAAAGAAAACATCTCTGAAAGTGTGATCTATTTCTATTACATTTAATAAAAGAAGAAATTGCTGTGTTGCAATATCTATTGTGGCGGTCTATAGACACCCAAATGGGAAAAGTGTTTCTTCTTGTATTGGAGCCCATTTAATAATGAAAATGTGAAAGAGCTTTTCAATTTCTCTTATTTCCACAGTTGATTTCACCCTAATCCCAGCATCAGGATACTGTAGGTCAGGGTCGAAACACTGAGCTGCCAAGGTCAAGTGGACTGGGTCTAATAGATTTTGTTAATTAGAATGAAAAAATGAATTGTTACACTTTCATCACTGAAGGCAAACCCAGTAAAGTGAGAAATAAGCTATGATGTGTTCTTCTCAAAGTAATTAGTCCAATTCCCTGAATTACTGTACTTAACTCCATGTCAAATATATCTTAAGAAGCTCAGGACTCAAGAATTACGCTGCCTTAGTACAAACCATTGTCTTCAGAATAATATTTTCTTTTTAGTTTTCATATTTTGAAAAGTAATAACTGTTTTTTTTTACAGGGTGGCCCATAGGTTGCTACATTTTCAAAGGCCTTTAAAACCAAATTAAAAACAGCCTGCTTTTTGAACTTCAAACATAACATACATGACACTTGATCTGTATGACCCTGCATATCGCCAGACTATTTGAATGCAGATTTCAATGCATAATCCTCAAATGCTGTACAGAATATTTTCTGTATGTTTTGCTTTCTATTTGAAGTGTTTATTTAACTACTTATACAGTTAGGTATTGATTTGCATCTCTATAAAGCACAACATTTTCATCAGTTTGGCGGAAAAAGATCTAATAGCTTAAAGTGCAGAACAATGAGGAAAGACTACTGAAGGACACTGGCAGAAAATGTACACTCCCAAGTCATCATTTACCCAGACATACAGCTGTGCTGATTGTATCCTGACAAGGCCTTCCAGAATCTTGAGTTCTGTGTGTTAGTTTTTAATGTTATTTTAGTTTCGCTGACATCAGAAAGTAGTGTTCATATTTTCTGACCTCCAGTAAATGAAAATGTTTGATCAAACATGACAAATCTGCCATGGGAGCTTTTAATGTGAAATATTGCAAGATGTCTCACCCTCACTATTTTAGTAGCATATTCAATAATAATAATAATAACAGAACCTTGAGATATCCATAAAATAAAAATAATTAATCTTAATACCCTTACAATTTTCAAGCATGTTAAAGTAATAAATAAATAAATCAGCAAGAAGTATAAACGCTTGTTATTCACTAACATGTCAGTACATTACTTACGGTATATCTGAGCCACACGGAAGTCTGGGGCAGTTATTAAATGTCATCAATTCAGGTGTTTAATGCGCTGCCCTCTCCATTAATGTGGCTCTGTACTTGAGCCTGAGAGATCTGGCTCCTTGCCAGAGGCAGCCTCAGAGCACCCAGTCTTATCTGTAATAATGAACCTCAAAATTGCATAATGAAGAAGCCAAAGCACCTTTTTAAGAGCATCATGTCAATTAAGCTTCAGCTCGTGAATGTTTATGCAGTTGCTGTGTATGCCCTGTTGAATTGGGCATTCCTCTGGGTCACTCACTAGTCAGACTCATTAGCGATCTCCCTGGTCTGGGGAGTTAGCTGTAATTATGCTTTCAACATCGCAGTAATGGTGTTGCTAGTGAGAGCCTGGTGTCGGAAGGAAGCTGCTGGTTATTGTTTTTAAAATAGCTGCAGGGAAGGTGTGCACATATGCCAGGAAGCTGTCAGAAAAGGCTTGCTGTGGAGCAGCATCTGTTCTTTCTGACAGTTTGGAAGGTGCTACCACTGAGAGGGCAGCTAGCCATTCGAAAGAATCTCTGGTCAGTTTGAAACTGCCAGTCTCCTCAAAGAAAATTAAAACTATGTGGCTTTTAAGCTGTCAGATGTGTCATATTGTTAGAACTGCATCTCTAACTAAATCCAGCTGGTTGTCATCTTGCTTTAATTTATAGAGAAATCTGTTAAGTTATCAAAAACAGCCAACTGTTCAGATCTGAGTGGGATTTTTTTTTTTTTTTATGTTTTTATACTGTTTTATGAGAATGCATCTGAGAACACATTTGTAATGCTAGTATTGTCTTTCCCCCCCTTTTGCTACATTTTGAAGTGTAGTCTATTAAAAGCAAGAGTGTCAGACTGAAAAATTTTTTAGTTTGCCATGTGCAAGTTTTGTATATTTAACAATATAAATTATAATTGAGAGAAAACTTGCAGAACTTTTAATAGGATCATTTTTATGATGATGATGATGATGATGATGATGTTGTTTTTTAAATGGTTTCACACCTGCTCAGCCTGATATCAGAGAGAAATGACAGGAGAGTTAAGACATCAAACTTCTTTCCCTTGGTTGTCAATCCACTACAGACAAGTTGCAAAACAGTCTCTATTTCAAGCTGAATCCGCATACAGGTCTTCAGACTTCAGATCACCTCTGTAGGAAGACATGCTCGTTATTAGCCCTCTATGTTCAAAGCAGTTGTAATGACCTGTGCTCATAGCATTAGCCCTTCCAGCACAGCCCCCTGTTCCTAAGTGTCAGACGTCTGTGGTGAAGGGTCCTCCGAAAAACATGCTAGAAGAGCTACTTTCATTTCTATTTATTAATCCAACCTAGAAGTTTATAGCATTTATTTTCTTTTTAAGGAAACCCTGAGAATTGTCTTCAGCAGTGTGCTCCAGACCCCCCCCCCACAATCTCTTTTTGTACAGTAGTCCATCCTGTGTTTAGTCCTAAATGCACCTGCCCTTGATTTTCCCTAAACCCCATTGAAATGCTGAGCTCATAGCAGTTCTTTGACTTGGGTTTGGAGAACTATGGCTCCCCATGGGTTAGACTGGTGCTGGTGTGGCAGTTGACGTTTGGTATCTAAGATTTCAAAACTGACCTACAAAACTTTTACGCAAAATTGCTAGTGACGAAAAGTGACAGTTGAAAAAAGTGATGTTGTTGACTAGACCAGTGCAATAAATCGAATACAAAATCCTGGAATTCTGTACAAGAATTGGTATCCAAGGAAACTTAAAATCCTCCGTCTCTAACCCGATTGAGAGCTGGGCTGGGGCTTTACCTTCCTACTGGTCCATGACCCTTAACCCCAACTCAAAGAGACATCTAGCTTTTAAAAAGATAGAAGCAGCAATGTGTAATGGAAAAGCTGCCCCAGTTACCCATTGAGAATATAGGATGAAGAGGATCAAACCTTCTGAAAAACAAATCTACTAATGGAAGTCTTCTGTGGAAATAACAGCGACAAAAAGACGTTTGGAGCTTGTTCAAATACTTTTATTTTTTATTTCTAGGGACAATACATCTCTTAAATCTATATATACACTCACCTAAAGGATTAATAGGAACACCTGTTCAATTTCTCATTAATGCAATTATCTAACCAACCAATCACATGGCAGTTGCTTCAATGCATTTAGGGGTGTGGTCCTGGTCAAGACAATCTCCTGAACTCCAAACTGAATGTCTGAATGGGAAAGAAAGGTGATTTAAGCAATTTTGAGCGTGGCATGGTTGTTGGTGCCAGACGGGCCGGTCTGAGTATTTCACAATCTGCTCAGTTACTGGGATTTTCACGCACAACCATTTGTAGGGTTTACAAAGAATGGTGTGAAAAGGGAAAAACATCCAGTATGCGGCAGTCCTGTGGGCGAAAATGCCTTGTTGATGCTAGAGGTCAGAGGAGAATGGGCCGACTGATTCAAGCTGATAGAAGAGCAACTTTGACTGAAATAACCACTCGTTACAACCGAGGTATGCAGCAAAGCATTTGTGAAGCCACAACACGTACAACCTTGAGGCGGATGGGCTACAACAGCAGAAGACCCCACCGGGTACCACTCATCTCCACTACAAATAGGAAAAAGAGGCTACAATTTGCACAAGCTCACCAAAATTGGACAGCTGAAGACTGGAAAAATGTTGCCTGGTCTGATGAGTCTCGATTTCTGTTGAGACATTCAGATGGTAGAGTCAGAATTTGGCGTAAACAGAATGAGAACATGGATCCATCATGCCTTGTTACCACTGTGCAGGCTGGTGGTGGTGGTGTAATGGTGTGGGGGATGTTTTCTTGGCACACTTTAGGCCCCTTAGTGCCAATTGGGCATCGTTTAAATGCCACGGCCTACCTGAGCATTGTTTCTGACCATGTCCATCCCTTTATGACCACCATGTACCCATCCTCTGATGGCTACTTCCAGCAGGATAATGCACCATGTCACAAAGGTCCAATCATTTCAAATTGGTTTCTTGAACATGACAATGAGTTCACTGTACTAAACTGGCCCCCACAGTCACCAGATCTCAACCCAATAGAGCATCTTTGGGATGTGGTGGAACGGGAGCTTCGTGCCCTGGATGTGCATCCCACAAATCTCCATCAACTGCAAGATGCTATCCTATCAATATGGGCCAACATTTCTAAAGAATGCTTTCAGCACCTTGTTGAATCAATGCCATGTAGAATTAAGGCAGTTCTGAAGGCGAAAGGGGGTCAAACACAGTATTAGTATGGTGTTCCTAATAATCCTTTAGGTGAGTGTATATATATATATATATATATATATATATATATATATATTACTGGAGATGAATTACAAAATCTCACTGTATATACAGTAGATTATAATCTACTATAAAGATTTCAATAAATCTGATTTGTTTTAAAAAATGTTTTTGTATGTGTGGATTCCAAGATTGTTTTTCCTATTTGTTAAATAGTAAGTATACTATACAATTTGTATAATAAACATGTTATACACCTTTGTTACATGAAGTATTTGACAAATTGGAATGTATTCTAAACTATCCTGTATAATTTCACTTCTAGGGCTGGCTGATGATTCCTAATTTTCCATGCATATTTTGTAAATCTCATTCTATTGTTAGTTTCAAAAGACAAATCTTAAAAGTTACTGTACTGTAAATGCCTTTAAATGTTGATGTAAAGAGCAGAACTACAAACAAAAAAAAATGAGTATGTGATTCTGAATGTCTCGTTGATTTGTATTCTAGATTCCAGACTTAATGAAAATATGAAGCATCCCATTTTGGCCCTGGATGTGGAAGTAACTTTGGAACAGTTAGATCATAATGCCTTGAAAGGAGGGACCCACATTAACTCATTTTGTAGCACTAGAGCAGACTGTGTTTTTGCTGAAAGAGCAAGTGCTATGAAGAAGAGTAAAACTGATTTTTTCACCTCAGCCAGTAAATGAGCAACTACATTGTTTTCTGAGGCAGACCTTGTTCCCAGGCAAAGTGAAGATGCCCAGGCTGTTTTCCTGATGGAGAGATTTCACCGACAAGGCAGGCATCTCAACCAATTCCTAGAAGGGCAAGAAGACAACGACCCCTGTGAAAATTAGACATCAAGTATACTGGAGACATAGCTGGGCTGTTGTTGTCCTGCTTCTTTTCTTGGGGTTGAAGATATTGTGATCTTCCCACTGTTAACTCCTTTGTATTTCTGTCTAAAGTCAAATAATGGCAACATGTCCCAGATCCTACTAGAATGGTGTCACTAATACATAACATGACTGTTCTATTAAACTGCTTAAAAGAGGGAGTAGGTTGAGTTCAGGGTGAGAATAGCCCCTTATCTATCTGTTATCCTTTGTTTTGGTAGTGGACAGTCTTATGAGATTTCCACATTCTGATGAGCATGACAGGTAAGGACTGTAAATACTAAGTGTTTAAAATTCAGTGCTGAGATCAAACAGCCTGCAGCATAAACCCAGGTGAAAGCAGTGTTTATAATTCGTGGCACAAGCATAAGTTTTGACAGTTTGAGTGCACTTGACTGAATCTCTATGGACTGGACTGTCATCCCCCACCCCCTTCCCCTTCCTTACCCACTAATAAGATCTAAGGACTTATTAATACGTAAGTAAAAAAAAAAGAAATATATTGGCTCAGTAAAAATGGGAATTATTTTATGGTGTGTTTATGTGTGTGTGTATATATATATATATATATGTATATATATATATATATATATATATATATATATATATATATATATATATATACACACACAATATATATGATTATACTCAAAATATACCTTGTATACCTAATAATGCTCATTTTTAAAAAGTAAAAATTGTTTTTTTTTCTGCCTCTTTTTTGTGTTCATCTTTTTATTAAAATACACATACTCCTACAATGCTAAGAAAAAAATAGAAATGATCAAAATCATTGTACATTTCCTTTGTGGACTTTATCTTCAGTAATATATTTAAATTTTCATAAGTTTCATAACTTTGCAAAAACTAATTTTATATTTTATTTTAAGTGATTTTATTTTTATAATTTCTTTCTAAAAGTCTATTCGGCTATAGAACTCAGAAATCCTGTATAATCTTACCATTATTATTTATTTGAAAAAATAATTATTTGAAAAAGGATAGATTAACAAAGCCTGTGTCCAGACTTTGTTGCCACTAGCTTGAAAGATTTCCTATGGCTTGTGCAGTGTTTGCTTATAGATGAATTGCCCAGGACCCAGGGGTGTCAGTCTATAAGCTGTAAATACAGTAAACAGATTTTAAATCCAATACAAATGTTTCAAGCCAACATGTGGTTTTAGATGTGGTTTTGTACAAATTAAAGGAAGCACTACTGTTAGTTTTTGTTTTGTTTTTGTCATTTAAATTTGGAAAATGGAAACTGCTCTTTTTCTGCTTTATTTTATGAATTTTGCTAAAGTATCAGATGCAATATTCGTGACTTTCTTGTATCTGATTCACTTTTAATATTTTTTAACCCCCTTGTGATTGAGAGGTGGATATAGATGCACAATACAAATTTAAAATACATGGTGCACATGTAATGTACTTATTTTCCAGGCAGTGGAATGGATCCGCAATACATTTGTGGAGTGACCTTAAACCCAAGCAGTCTAACTTCAGTGTCCTCACCACCTCCTTTGCAGTCAGATAAATCTTGTGATGGTATGCAGAAGTTAAATTATTTTCTACTGTGGAGCACATAGGGAATTCCCTTCAAACATATCTGTAAATTATGGAAACAAGCAAAAACAAAAAAGAAGCCAAAACGTGGATAAGAAGGTATTGGCATCTTGTAAAAGTCAGTAGCCAGGGTGCAACAGTGTGGGCTCTAGCTTTTGTGTCCCATCTGTGGGGATCAGGAATTCGCCAACACAGTTCAGCTGTATTGATCAATAGCATCCTCTTTGTTTGACGATATTATACCTACAAAAAGTTGCTACTGAAGTAAATAGTGATTATTATTTTTTAAATGTGTTTATTTCAACATCAGTAATATTGATATGAAGTCCATTTTGTAAGGTTTATTTAATAAACAGTGTTTTTGTCATTGTTGTTAAATAGCAAAAGAAGCGGTCCAGAACTGCGTTAGCAGGGCCTCGTCTTTGGAGATGCTGAGTATTGGTGGGCAAGACAATCAGTGGAGGTAAGAAGTGATACATATTGCCTATAAGACTGTAATATTGAAAGTGATGACACACTGTCACAGCTTGAGATTTCACATCAAAATGGAATATGACACCGGCTGGCCTGATGTCAGTGTTTTCATTTCTCTGTTTTCTTTTCACTCTAGCTTGCAGATATTCAGAGGACAAAAGCACCTGTCAGAACACATGTTGATGCTTTTTCTAGTGAAACTTTGCAATTAAGTTTTAAGGCTACAAATGAAAATCTATCAGTAGGATCTTAAGTAAGCTTAATTAGACTGTTCAGTTAGAGAGAACAATTTTGTAATCTGTGTTCTTGGTTTAATAACAGCCATTTAGTTTGATTGTATACTGGAAACCGTAAGATGTAACACATTTTCAAAGCTTCAGTCAGAATCATTACATATATCAGTTAAAGTCAGATGATTGGATGCTTGTCAATGCACTTTACAGGCAGGCAGTTAACCAGCTGATGCATCAGGTCCTTTTTTTATGTGGAGCTGCAGTTTGGAAATATTCATAAACTTTATGCTTTACAAAGACATAACATATTTTAATTGTAGTCAATGAGATTGCAAATTATGTGTAGAAATAATTGTTTTAAATCATACTGCAGCTTGTCAAATTGTTAGTTGATCAGTCAATGACCAGTAGTTAGCTGGCAAAGAACAATAATAACAATAAAGGCTATTTAAAGATAAGTTAACCATGTGGTTGCTATACTACACTCTCTATAAAGGGGCTTTCTTTAACCTGTTAAAAGTTGTAATTGTATTTTTTAACCCCAAGGACACAAATACCTCCACATAATTTGATACTAACACTAGTGAGTAGAATGTGAAAAAAAAAAAGGATTTCACTTACCAACCCCAACCTATTAATATTTTATGAACTAACACCTCCTCTGAAACTGAGTTCTGCTGTTGTTTTTCGTGCTTTTGATGTTCCTGTTTAAATATGGACTGTTGCGAGAGAGGTTTACTAATTCTCTTTAAGTGTAGTTTAATAAACCTGGCTGGTGCTACTTTGATGGCAGTGCAGGCTGTTCTCTTGGCAGAGGTTCAGAGGATTATAAGAGCCTTGAGAAAGACATCAATCAGTCATCAAACAGCGACTGTGGCAGACAATGGGAACGGTGAGACTCAGACATTGCCCAAGACTGAGGGCATGGAGCTGCAGGGGTTTGGAACTGATTTTTTAAAAACTGCCCTGCAGAGTAAGAGTAAAATGTAAAGATGTATATTTTCAAGAGTTCTAACGGTTTGTGTTGGGAGGGTGCAAGGGTGGGGTGATTTCTGCCACTCACCGGATTGATTTTGAACCTGTACAACCAGTGTGTTAGTGGAGCAAACCCTGAATTAAAGTATGGTAACCTGTTTCTTCACTGAATTTTGGCCTCAGACGGTTGTGTTTCACGTCATGTGTCCTAGTCTTTAAAATTCATGTAAACAGTACTTCAGTACACACGCACTAGAGTATTCAAAACCTGATTGTCAATTCTTAAAGTAAACAGTTTGTATTATTGATTGTGATTGTCTGCAATCATTCAACTTATCATGTTACTGGAGCAAATGGTCAACATTCCTGTATTACTTATAGGCCAAATCACATCGGGTCTGACATTGAATAAAAATGGATCGTACATTGTGTAATTGTACAACTGGCTTTGTTATACCTTTACACATCACAAAGTTTTAAGAAACAATGGTCTAGACAACCTTTCTGTATTTCCCCTCTGTGTTTTTTCTTTTATTAATATTTATTATTGACTATTTGGTGCATTATAATGTGTAACTGATTTGGTGTATTGTTTAGGATTTCAAATGGATGTTGTTTCCAGTAAGGGGAACACAAATCAATTTACCTACTCTGGCATGGTGTAAAGCTGGTTTTTATATGTAATTGCTTGATTAACTTTGATACAGCATTCTTTAATATGGAGGATGAAGTACTGAAGGAAACGTGAGTGCTAAGTATTTCCAAAACTGATTTAATTCCTTCTTCAAGCTATTTTACCAGAGAATCCCTTAATGCAACAGAAATCGGATTTGGTGTGTATTTTTAAACTAAATCAAATTGCAGAGGCGCCACCTCTGTCTTCCTTAGACTCTTTGAAAGGATACTGTTCCATCGGATCACAGCTCAAGGAAGCTGAAGGAATCTTAAAGCACATTATTAATACAAGGGAAATACAGCTACTTGAGTTCACAGAAACAAAAGACCAGGACACACATACTATAATGTTACGGTATTCATTTTAACAGAATTTGCCACTGCTTGCATTAGGCTACAGTTAATTTTCATCCATTCTAATGTTTAATGTAAGGGCAGATTAGTGTGTATCGCATTACAAGGAGAGGTCTGTTCATCGGTATAGCTTGTACTTCATAAATCACCACCTTAAATCATTTATTTATTTATTTATTTTATTTCATGTGCTTTCTTCTTCTGATCCAAACCTGTGTGTAGAGAAACGTGGCATGATTTTATCAGTCTTTGCACGTTGTTGTCCTACTGTACTGAAACAGTGCTGGATTATGTTTTATACAGCTTAGCTTAAATTTGAATTTATTGGCTTAAATGTCGAGGTTTTAAGTTTATTCTTGGCCTGTGAATAAGGCTGCCTATTTCTGCATGTCTTTCTATGAGAGAGAATATGTGAAACATTGACATTTTAGGTCATATTAATACTCAGTGTCTCACCTACTGGATAAAGTTCTTTCATTTTTTAAATGAAGACATGGGATATGTACTGGGATTTGTATAAAATAAGGGTTATTTTAATTTTCATGTGTACTTTGGAGGTATTGCACATTTGTTGCAAGTGCAGAAATTACATTTCAAGGAAATTATTTATTTTGGGGGACAGGGGAAGTCTTGCAAGCATTTCCTTTAATCTACAGATGTAGCTATCTTTATTCTGTTTACCCATTGTCGGCCTGCTTTCTTGACCATTAGATGCTTATCCCATGCAGAATTGGTGGAAATAACAAAAAGTAGATAGGTAGGTAAATGGATTGATGGACAGATACAATATTATGTTTTTTTATAAAATAAAAGACTTTGCTTATTGTGGAAGTGAATGTTCCCAAATTAATACTATAGAGTTAATATTACAGAATATTATGTAGTAAGGGTACAATTATTAAATGACCAAAAAATATATAAAGCGATTGTTCAATAAAAAAAAAATCTTATTTGAATTGATTATTTAAAAAATCGCCCAGCACACCACTATGTGTACACATCCACTGACCGTGTGTGTTCCGGCAACAGTTATACAAATTTGCAACATGAACTAACATTAAGAATGAAAAACCTCAAACCTAGGGACACTTTTAAAAATTATGATTCTGTTACCCCGGTGGTATTCTATACATTTTTAATAAGGTTCAGTACAAGGGTAAGTCCATCTGGAAACAATGTCCTTCATGTCAGTGGATTCTGATTTGACCTGCCCCAGTGGACAGGTCCTGCAGAAGAGGCTTGTTCACCTTGTCAAGCAGGCTTTGAACATTAAAGAATGTGCCCTTATTAATTATACATTGTAGTCCAAATGCATTAAAGAACATGAAAGAACTACGATTGGCACTATTTAAGACCAGAAAACACGATACAGAATATTTACATGGCTGAGATTAAGCTTTTTTTTATTTTGTGTTTTTCTGAGATGAAAATACGTCAGTGTGCAGCCGTCTCTGTGAAGCCCCCATGTAGGTAGCAAACCAGCATGGCACATTTAAATTCCACCGCAGAGCTCAATCTATTGTGAATGGGATGCATTTGTGCAAGAACGGTTTCCTTCATCTTCTCCTCGTTTTCTGTCAAAAAGAAAAAAGAAAAATTTCGCAAATACTTGAAGAAGACTAGTAATTGTGCTTGATATTTGTTACATGTATTTATTGTTTGTTAGAATTTGTTGTTTTTGTTTCTGGGAATTATATTTCTAAAACTATGTAGGAGGTCTATCCTTGGGTGACCTGCTGTAGTACAATTGTTGGTAATGATCAAGTGACTTAATTTGAATCTGGCCATCTTCCAGAGGGGTCCTGACTCTAGTGTGGCCCTTGCTCTGTTGCCTCCTGACATGGTCACTGCTTTGGTATCGACGTGGCATACAAAAGACCACGTTTTGGGACACGTTAAGTAACTGTGTGAAATGACTCTGTCTTGCTCTTTTTCATTGCCCCTCTTCGTGTCCCCATTATATAACTGCCAATGTCTCAGCCATTTCACATAAAGCTGAGACACTGTATATGCAAGCACTCTCAACATTTGCTGGGTCTGAATATCTGTTTTCAAACTACTCAGTTTGGTATTATCACTAAACCCGAAGCTTGTGCATGGAGCTCAGCAAAACATTTATTGTGTGCTAACAGGTGAAGATGGTATCTGGAGCATTGATATGTAAGACCAGAACTTAACTGAGCCACATGTGTTTTGATACTTTGCCAAAGTTGAGCCAGGTGACTGATTTGATAGAACTTAATGTACATTTTTCAGATAGAAAAACAGACGGATTCAAAACTGGTTTCAGATATAGATATGCATTGTGTGACTATGTAAAGAATACACAGAACTATTAAACACTCATTTACTTAGAACATAAAAATAAGGTTATTTTCTTTGTGTTACAAGGTTGATGCATGATCATGCTAGGACTATATTACAATCTTACAAGTAACACAAAGCAGTAAGGTGTTACATCAGGTTACATAAAACCTCTTAACTGTACTCACTTATGGAAGTTGGAAAATGGACGTAAGTCTGAAAAGTTAAACAAACAATTGAATATGCCTATCCTATATAGTTTTCCAAACAATATTTATTTTCACTCTTGTTCAGTATAAGAGGTGTGGTATCTATTCATTGACTTTGCTTATTAGGGCCTCCTGACAGTCTGGCCATCCCTCTCCACAGCGCACACACAAAGCAGCCTTTGGGCTGATGGTCTTCTTATCACAATTCCACTCTGGGGACCTTTCAGCCGTGACATGGCAACAGTAGTGCTAATTGCAGGCGAGTTTGGCAGTGCACATTGTTCTACACTAGGGGGTGGGCTGAAGCCACCTCAGTATTTCTCTGTCCATTTAAGGCCAGCTGATCTTCTGAAAGGTTTGATAGTCATTTACTGTGCAGTGCCTTACATTTTGGGCCACATTTAATCTTGTAAACATAAACCAATCCAAATGAAAGACTTTTTGTACTAAGCTTTTTAATTTACAAAGGGTGTATATTTTTATAGTCTGTTTTCCAGCTACTCTGCTAATTGTGTGCAAATGCTTCTTCATGAGGAAAATACACAATGGAGCTGCACCCTATGATCTTTGAAGTGGAGATGACAAATGTATGCATTTTGTGCGTGTGTGTGTTCAGGAGTGCAAAGGGATTAACTGACTTCCATAAAGCTTTTTATTTTGGGTGAGTGTATCTGATTATTGTTCTGAGATATACGAGACAGTTGCTAATAAACACAGATTAAGACACAGCAGTTTAATACACTGGCAGACACTGTGCATTATAGCACATTGTAAGGAATCGTCATGAGTCAAGTGCCACCGACCAAGAAAGTTTAACAGCTCATCTACTTAAAGTGGGGTCCCTATTCAACAGTTGCTATTGAATCTGGTTTGATTTACAGAACTGCATGTGCCAATAGCTACAAATCCACCATGCAAAGGAGTACAGATACACAACAGAAGCATGACCAGGACCACTTTCTAATAGTTTACAAAGTCGAACAATAGTGAACTCTCTTTACTGTTTTTGTTGTTAATAATTTACCTACGTCACCTGAAATATTTTAAAGAGGCTGTGAGGTAATGCAGATTTATTAGCGTCTTTGTGTCGACACTGCAGTGGGAAATATTCTTTCAACTGAAAATTAGGAGATATTAGTGCTATTGCAAATGTTAGTTTCAACAATGCACATTTTTTGCACAGTAATATGTACATTAAATATTAGTTTCTTAAATTGGTAAATGTTACACCTGGGTTCAGTTTAAGTGACAATCTGCGCTTTTTTTTATTCCCAACCTTAGATGTGCTTTTAAGCCTTAGTGATTCAGCCTGTTTCAGAGTATAGGGGTCAGAATGAAGCCAGGTACACTGGGGAAGGGGCAGTCGGTAATGCATCACAGGGGGGAAGCTACACTTTCACAATTAATGGAAATCATGTTTTTGTGAAATGCTATATGCTAGGGAAATGTTAAAAGAGAATGCAAGTGTATTTACAAGAAATGTAGTTGGTCATTTTAAACAGATTTGCTCATTCCTAATCAATACCATCTCTTAATTGTAAACACAAATTAATGATCATTATTAGCAATTAAAATACAACCAGCAGATAGGGTTTTTGTGGTTTTCTAAAGGGACTTCCATTTTAAACATACACCATGACAGTGGTAGTGTTTATTTCAATAACCATAAAACATGATGTTACATATAAAACTTAAGCTTCCTTAAGTTCCCTCTTCAGTCTTGTTCTTTTTCTTTATTTCCCCTTCAAGCACAAATGCTGCATCCTGTTGTTTTTTTAGGTAATATTAATCCATTATATTGCCTCCCCATCGTGGAATTAGGTTTCAGCTTTTAGGGAATAGCTCCTTTGCTCATCTAAAAGGGGGTAGGTACAGGTCAAGCATTTAGTAATAAGCTGCTGTTGTCCTAGTGAAATGTTACCAAGGTCTCACTGTCCATTTTTGTACACAGGTTCATCTCTATAAAACAATGACAGTCTTGCACCACACTACACATGAAATATGTTGTTTCTGCTGGTGCATGTTAAATCTGATGATCCATCTTCCATACCCCAGATGAATGCCACTGCCTTATTCCTCTTTATTTAATATGTGTATTAATTATTGTACAAGCATTTCATATTTATTTCCTCTTCCTAAGCACTGTTCTGCTTTCAAGATAAAATGTATCTTGTATTACAAGCAGCATTCCCGGCATTAATCTAGTTATATTGCAGGGTTTTCTTTGCACAGCCTTGAAGTATTATGCTGACTCTTTAAATTATAGGTTTTCTACATAAATGATTACTTCCATTAATTATAAAATATGTTTAGTTACTTTTGCAGTTTTCCTTGAGCTAAACCGTGAATTATGCTCCCTGCATGGTGCTTGTACATTTCAGAAGAAATGTTCCCAATATGTTTTGAAAGTGTGCCAGACAAGAATGCCTGAAAAGAAATTAGCAGAGTCGGGTAATAGTTTAGTTAAGAAGACTCTCAGCTCAGCATTTTGTGACACTCTTCATAATAAAGCAGTGCTAGCACTTCAGTGTTTTGTTTTGTTTTTTCACATGAAAAATACCATGACATATTTTTGACTTCGTGATTGGTGTGCATTTCTAGGGTATAAATTAATCTTTAAAGGATCTTAGAGTAGTATCAGTCCCAGGCACCTCAGATATATATCAAGTTGGCTATGTTAGCAATCTAATCACAAACCTGTAATTCAGAGGACAACAATTTCTTATTGTGAATAGCATAGCAGCTTTTACTATCATTTAGGTCAGCCCAAGATTGCTGATGCACCATATGTTTCTGGCCAGGGATGATGGATGATATTCGCTCATGCCCAGCCCTAAGTGATTGGGAAGATTGAAGACACACAATTCACTTAAGCTTGCTTACTATTACATCAAGCAATCAGTGCAATGGGCAAGCCAGTGCACTTTATGTCAGACTGCCCAGGTTTCTGCATGGGCATAAAGTCAAAGAGACAATTTGGCAGCACTGTAAGATGACACAAGGGGCTACTAAAGAACTCATTTAGCATCAACTTTGGCCAAAATGCTTTGTAAGAGAGGAAAACACAACAAAAGTTTGTAAAAACCTACTCCAGTAGTTAGTGTAATCATTGTGCACCTGTGATGCAAGGATATAGATCAGATTAAAGGAATCACTATTATATTACATAGGTTATTTTGTGTTGTATATAATTTTGTTTTATATATATATATATATATATATATATATATATATATATATATATATATATATATATATATATATAATTATTATTATTATTTTAAATACAATTTAAGTAGATAATAACAAATAAATAAGACATTGATTTATTTTTCTGCACTATTTATTTCATATTGTTTTCAGAGTGATGAGAAAGCAATGAACAACAAATAAAAAATTGACAAACACTCGTGACCACAAAATGTACTATACATGTAATCATAAAATGTAGATGAAATGATAAAAATTGCCAGCAACACTCTATATTATAATGTATTAGAAGAATTTTCATGTTTCTTTATGGATTGGAAAAACCTGCTTCTTATAACCGGGGAAAATAAGACTGGGAGTCAATCCTCTGACAGTTATTATCCAGAGCGAAACCACAGTGGAAAGACCAACCATTCTCATTGTTAATGGATGAATTTTGAACATTTCTGCCTAAGATTTTTCCTAAGCATTGTTTGAATGGATGAAAGAAGAGAACGTGTGAGTCTGTAAAAAGGGTGACATCAAGACTGGTCTGATCTAATTATGGTCTTTATCCATCTAATGTAGCCTACTTTACTAAAGAAAAAGTTAGATATGATGAATAGTGCTGGAGGAATGAAGTATCCTCAAATGATGTATTGAATTAAATGAATTTGCTTACATTATTGATGTTCATGCTGTGAAGAGAATGGCGAAGAGTGCCATCTTTCAAGTGTCTGTATAAGTGGGCGGTGTGGGGGAGGGGGAGTGGCGTCGTCATGTGAACTTGAGAGAGCTGGCTTTGAGTAGTATAGGAGATGAAATGTCTTAAGATCAGTTAAAATAAAACGAAACAAGAAACATCTTTTACGTGCTTCAGAAATAGGTTCCATATTAAAGACTTTTCAAGAGACTAAACTCTACTTGCTGTAGGTGCTTTGTACACTATTTAAAATTGAAATGATTCATGCATTTCCTACATTTATCTGTGATTTCTAAATCATCTATTTTTTTAATTTATTTTTTTACCTGAGAACACACATTTATAACCTGTATTGATGAAGACAGTGATGGAACCAGACCAAGGGAATGGTTTTATATGATTATGTAAGCAGGAAGGAAGCTCAGCATAGCATGCTGCTGAGTGAAGTTTAGAGTTTGCATTGAGAGATGGCAGAAGGGAGGCTTTGGTGCAACCTTTGGCTGTGTTGTAATAAAGTAGCTGTTCATCCGTGGTCAGAGATCATCACAAAGACCTTGAGTACCTGCACAGCATTCTGGAGAAGGCTATCAGACAGCTTTGCATCATCTAATCCCATCAATCAGGTCCTCATACAGTGCTCTCCAGCTGAAAGCATCCCTGTTTGGCTGTGTTTTTCACAGACAGCTCAATAACTTGTCTATGGGACGGTGATATATGTACCGTGTGCTCCTGAGCTGCTGCTTTAACATTGGGCTTCAGTTCAGACATCCACACTGATATTTTTTACAAGGGTATCCAGGATATATATATATATATATATATATATATATATATATATATATATATATATATATGTTGGCTTTGAAGATTCTCTCAACAATTAATGGATGCATATCTCTCTGTCTATATATATATAGATAGATAGATAGATAGATATTATTTATGATGATCCTGAATATTTTAGATCTGATGAACACGGTTTCTCATTAATTTAAGGCTATTGATTAGAAAACACTCTTCTTTCTGTGTTCATGTTTGAGGCGCCAGGGAGCCGTTTTGGCTCAAAGTGAAGGACACGCGATCACAAAGTGAAATTGCTATAGTTTCATCAGTAGTTGTAATTCAAAGCACACGTCATCTTGGAAACGATTGCTTGACACAATTATATCCTACTGATATTTAATCATCTACACATAATATGATGTTTAACGAAATGGACTAGTAGGAAATAATATATATATATATATATATATATATATATAAATAATATATATATTGAATAAGGAATAAATTATATGATGCAAAGGTTATGCAGATGTTGAATTTTCTTTGTCTTTTCACAGGAAGTCTTCAAAAGTGTACATCACTTAACACAATCTTGTTAAATAATTATACAACATGCAGGCTTGATCCATTAAATTAACTTCATAGCTTTGCTGATGTTTGTGACATTTTCAGTCTGTGTCATTAATATAGGTAGTTGAAAGAGAATGATAATGCAGGGACTAAGGCCTTGGCCTACCAGAATGCTGTCAATCCCATACTCTGTTGTGTCCCTGAAGTAACTTCCTTTGTGTTCATACCAAGTGTACATTTCATTCTTTGTGATAAACTGAGATTATCAAGGTTGGCATCAATAAGACTTAATGCAAAGAAATTAACTCATATCTCTCATTCGTTTTGTAGTCCCTGGTTATTTTCCTTTAAAATATAAACTTGGCAATGGAAAAATGCAAGCAGAAACATCAACATTGTTATTATCGACTATACCAAACATACCTTTAACACATACCTGGGATTGTATTGCACTTTGTCCGCAATCGTTAGCACATTTGTACTAGGATGTAGGCTTACTGTTTATTGTATAGTGTACCGATTGTATTTTCTATAGTTTCTAATGCTGTGAAAATGTTTCTAGTGAAAATTGTAAGTTGCCCTGGAAGGGTGTCTGCTAATAAATAATAATAATTTAAAATAAGCTATCTAGAGTAATTAAAAGAAAACAGTAACAGAAAAACATCTTTAACATAATCAAAGTGAATGCGTGGCAAAAAAGTGCTTGTATTTAATATCTAGGAAACACATTAGTCCCCTGGATAGTCCCTCCATATCTGGCTTCAGCATCTGGTGCAAAGGCCTGCCTCTGACCCCTCACGATGTGGGTCACAAGGTTAGCAGGTCTCATTTATTATTCAGGATGGCTCTCTGACCTTTCTCTAGCTGGGTCAGGAGTAGCCCTGGTCTATAGGCTGAATTTCTATATCCCTGTCCAGATGATATCACCAGCTATCACCGGAAATTGAGTTTGAGTTTGAGTTTTTAAGCTATACTTTTTCACATAACCAAGAGAATGTCTGACACAATGTCTACACAGATATAGGTATGTGTATAGGTAACTATCTAATATTGTTCGAATTGTTCTCCCTCTGGATTGTGAATGAAACAGAATGGGAAATACAGATTCCTATTTCAATGTCTTTGAATGTTTTCTTTGTTTTTGTCACTTATAAGGAGTGCACCTTCAGAGACATGTCTAGATATGATGACACTCCAGCATTGTGGTGGTGTGAGGTGGGGGATTCATCAGCAGCTGTTAGAAGGCTCACTTTGAATTTAAATAAGCTGTAAACCATATTTGAAAGATTGTTGTATTCGTACTTTAATGTGCATCTATATTGCACAGAGCTTGACTTGATGTGCATTGGGACATTTTTATACACTTGGCAATGAAGTTATATGACATGCAGCAGTCCTGGGTTTATAGAATTTGACTTCCAAACCCTCCTTACTGTACCCCATGCATCTGACACAGGCAGCGCACACGGCTCAGCCTGGTTTTGGTCAAATGGAGGCTGGTATTGATTATTACTAGGATGTATGTGTCTGGTTTCCCAGGTTTCCATGAAAAATGGAAACAGAGCAACAGAGCTGAAAATTCATAACTACTGGATGGGGAAGTCCTGCCAATGAGAGTAACGAGGCTTTAAGGCTGGATTTCTTTGCTAGGTTAATTGATACCCACACACAACAAACAAACAAGCAGCCTGTGAACAGCTGCAAAGCACAATGGTCTACAACTGCAATACTAATTTATATTGTCTGTGTTTCCATACTTGCTGCTGTTTTTCTTTAATAAATGTAAGATGTGATGATACAGTATAGTATTAGAACCATTTCCTGTACTTCTCAAACCTGAAACAGAAATGGATTATAAGGGGGGCAGTGTAAACCTAAGACATAATAATGCTAATGGCTTTGTTTGAAAATGAACAGTGTTATATTATTAAATTATTATATTACATTTTTTACAATATTGTACTTTCTTTTGCACCAAATGGAATATTATTTGAAAAAATATATATTTGATTATTAGACCTAAAGTAGGTATTGATTTTGTTAGTTGTGTTAATTACATGAGCAGTTGGCTATAGTAGGAGCAGAGCCATTGGGGCTCCTGAAATGAGGAAAAGACAAAGGTCAATGTGGGCTTCACCCTTGAAGCAGGTTTTAAGAGATGTGACCATGTGTTTTCTGACACTGTAGATGATGAACAGCCACTGCATTATGATTTATTAAATGTCCTGTAATAATAGTATTTGTAAGAGCAATGGAGCTGTGGCAAAATAAATGAACATTTAGCAAACTAGATAGATATTTTCTTTTCATGTTACTGACAGATTTGAATTATGATTACTTCAAACAAATGTGTTCAAGTGTTTTATGAAGCTACGTGTGATTATTCCGTTTTCTGTTTAATCTAACCAAGGTTGCAGCCTTGCTTTGCCTGGTGACACATCTTTATTCCTTCTCTGTACTTGCACTCTGTATAATAAAATAGTTGGATTTCAATTTTGCCTGAATGACGCATCTCTTCTGATGGGAAAAATTGCCATAATATCAGTAATTTAAAAGGAATAATGCCAGAGAATATTAGTTTTTGCACTCCCATGCAATGCGAGTAGCATTTTTTCAAACACAAACTTTTCTGCGTAATTCGGTGTCAGAGGAATGTGTGTAGGTATCAATGCCCTGTCTGTTTTTTTAAATTAAGATGTTGTGCAGTGGCCATACAGGGCGGCCTATAGAGCATGCCACTTTCCTTGCCTAATGACATTCAAGGACTCTTTCAAGGAACGGTCGAGTCTCAATAGAATTTTCCTAACTCGGGCAAGAACAGGAAAAGCTATTCTGCAGCCAGTTGTTCAAGGACTGACAAACTCAATATATCTGAGGCAAGTGTTATAATTTGTTGCTGTCAACATGGTATACTATTCCTAAGTTGTGGCCAGGCTGTCTAAGGAAGGAAGTAATTGCAATTTCCACTTTCCTCTGTGCTTTGCTTAGACACTGGTTTCAAACTCAATGCATACAAAAGAAATAGAAAATAGTACAGCCTAAATTAAGGCAGGGGACAGATGGCAGAGTAAATCAGAGCCATTTAATTATTATAATACAGTGTAGAAAATGACAATATTGATCTGAATCAAAATAAAGTTTTAAACTGAATGTGAGTTTGGTTTTGAAAAATTCCCAACCGTAGACATGCGCATATGTGTTTTCTGCCCTATAATTTTTATTTTTCTTAATTTTTTATGTTTTACACTCTTCTTTTAATCTGTAAACTTGGGGGACTACAGAACTAAGGACTACCTTCTCAGATAATATGTGTGTAGCTATAAAGAGGATTCCCTATGTACACAGATTAAGTCACAGACAAAAGATCACACCGTAGCCCCAGGATTTTAGGATTACCAGAGACACCATAAAGAATAATGGTCTCAAATTTAGGACAAATGTGACAGAAGCTTTTAAATGAGCTGACCTTGACCTGTGTAATAATTTGACAAATGTCCAGTAGGCTAAAATGCATGGGATTAAGGAGCCATGTAACCTGTAATAATGCTGTTTTTTATTAAACATTTGCTAATTGGACTCACTTCCTTACAGTTAAGTAATTTTAATTCTGAATTTTTAGGTGCTTAAATACTTTAAGACTTGTAAGATGATGATCCCGGCTGTTTTGGGAAGCTCATAATAACAGACAGACAACCTGATCATGTAATGTCTAATACTAAAACACTTATTCCACTTTGTTTTTTATCTAAGCTGAGACTGCGGCACAGTCTTTAACCTCATAAGCACTAAATCTGCTTATAGCTTCCTGAATACAGTTTTCAGTTTAGGATAGAGTTACTGTTTCCTGTTAAATAATTTAATACCACCTCTGTTACATATGTAAAGTAGACAGTGTTGTTTAGTTGACAACATACAGAATAAAAAGCACTTGTGAATGTTTCCATGTTGTATACAGTGTGCATTCAGTAACACTTTTCTTGGTACATAGGCCTATATAAATGTACATGTCAGTTATTTTAAGGGTTATTATGTATATATATATATATTTCTTCTATTTTAGGTGGTGGAAAACTATTCAGTGTAGCATACAGAGTAAATATCTTGGAGCTGGTGACATTTTACTTGCCTATGTTTGTGTATTGGTTTGTCGATCTACCTATCTAACCATCTATCTGTCATAAATCATTGCGCTGTTTAGTTTCCTGCTGTGCAGCATGAAGGTTTCTCAATTTCTTTTGAAGGGTGTGTCTCCCTTTCCTTTGAGAAACATCCACCGTTTGTCTTGTAAAGAGCAATAAATTAAATTAACAGCCTTTCTCCATAACGTTAAGTCTTCCTTGGCTGCTGCAGCAGTATGTCCCACTGACACAGGGCTGTCAGTGGCGAGCACAGTGCTGTTAGTGCTTAGCTGTTTGAGCCAGCCAAGCAAGCTAGCTTGTCCCAGCTGTGCAAGCTGATGTTCTCTGATTGCCCCTAGTCCTCAATCTGTGAACTGTTTTCTGGGTTTAGATTCATCAAGCCTGGTTGTTGTTAAAAAAAAAAAAGGGGGGGGACTCATGCAGGCAGGCATCCTAGGATACGCCATTATAAGCTACTGCCAGGGGACCTTCGAGGAGATAAATGGAATCTGTGTGAAGTAAATTAGTGTGAACCAGTCAATCTGTGTGTCACTGTTGAGCCACATCCATGGCTAACTTGGCTGTTGTCTGAAAAGTCCACTGTTGGTCTTCTGTCTTGTGGAAACCTCAAGCCCTCTCACAGATTCTCATAGAGGGTTTCAGTTTAGGAAGCGGTCATATGAAAAACATGTATAGGTGTCCTCGTGTGTATTTATATGTACATATTAACTTTTTTTTTTTTTTTCATTTGCTGTTCTCATGAAGATTGTATGTGCATTTATATGAACACCAAACGAGCACGATGGGTCGAATGGCCCCCTCTCGTTTGTAAACTTTCTTATGTTCTTATATATTTATCTCTTTGCCGATGTACATGTTATAATTACAGTGTTCCCATAGACAGGGCAAATGCTGGCAAATCCTCCCATATGCTGGGCAAGAAAATATTGTCATGGGACGTCATTGGAAACAAACAGGAAGTCAAACCCATTTGAAACTGATAGATTTTCAGTTTCACTGAATTGAAGTGCATGTTTTCAGACCTGTTTCATTCTTCTGATACTCAGTAACTATTAAAAAAAAAGAAAAGCGTGGTCGCCTTTTGTTCAATTGGTGGGTTCACTCATCAAGGAGTTATTACATATTAGGTCAGTGGCTTTAATTTCATTACACAGATAAAATATATTTGATGTGATGCAGTTAAATGTAATTTACAGCCTACTATGGCTATCTGGCTGTACAGTATACATATTTTTGTTAGTCACAGCAGGGGTTTGTTATTGCAGAAATATCTTCAAAAAAGTGGCAAAAAACAGTGGCATTTCATTAATTCAATTTGTATTATTAATACAATATAATTTCTGTAATTAAAATATCCACTGATGTACAGCTGTTGGAACAGACACTGAGCAGGAAAAGTACAAAAATATGGATTCAAGTTTAATATATATAGTAGAAAGTCTACACACCCTTTTAATTTTTTCACTTTTTGATGTCTTATAGAATGGAATTAAAATGCATTATTTGATTTGTGTTCTTTCATTTATCTACACATATTACCCCACAACTCTGGGACAAAATTGTTAAAAGGCACAAAGTATAGAAAAGTACTTGAGGAAAACTGCTGCCCCCGGGACAGAAGTTCACCTTCCAGCATGACAATGACCCAAAGCACACAGCCAAAACTACAGTGGAATGGCTAAGGAACAAAAAGATAAATATCCTTGAGTGGCCCAGTCAGAGCCCCAACCTAAATCCAATAGAAAATGTGTGACATGACTTGAAGATTGCTGTCTATCAACACTCCTCAAGGCACTTGAATGGTTTTGTTAAGAATGATCAAATATGGCCAAATCTAGGTGTGCAAAGTTGGTAGAGATCTTTCCCAACAGACTCACAGCTGTAATTGCTGCCAAAGGTGCTTCCATCAAGTGGAGACTTATCCAATTATGATATTTCAGTTCTGTATTTTTAATATATTATTGTTTTCACTATATATAACTTTTTCCCTTAACAGTGTAGAGAATGGCATGTGGTGAGGCACTGACAAAACAAAATGTGAAAATTGTTTGTTAATATGTACTGAATGTATTTATGTGTAATATATATATATATATATATATATATATATATATATATATATATATATATATATATATTACTGTATATATAATATTATTTTTACAACAATATTATGTATTCAAATACATTTTTTATCTGGGACCATCTTTTTTTTTTAACTGTGTGTTAAGTGGACATCCATGTCATTCACAAGCAGATTTAATACCTGGTAAAACAAATACACTTAATTTAAAACATTTATAATTTAATGACAATAATGAAACATCATTCTTTACTTTAAAACATTTTCTGCTTTGATTGTGACAATGATTTACTCAATACTGATTAACAAGAAAAGTATATTTTCTCTTTTGAATATTAGATGTTTCAATGTATGATTTGACTTAAATGAGTCTGAATATTTCTGGTGATCATGTCAGCATTTGACCCTAAATGGAGGAGTCTCCTTTAGCAAGTGTTGCTTTTCTGACAACACCTTGAACTTGCTTCTCCCCAAATGAAGCTACCAGTATAGATTTTTTAATTAATTGCGCATCTGCCAATAAACACTTAAAGGATCTAGTTTATTTCAATTTATTATGTGAGCTTACAAGGTATTTCCTCAGGACTAGAACAGCTTGGTGGGAAAGAAAGAATAGATAGAGAAAAGGGGTGAGTAAGGCAGAGAAGAAGGGAGGCTGAATTATTTTTAGAAACGAATATTTTACAAGGTTTTTGTCTCCTGATTCTTCACAGCTCCAGTCAGTCTGGTCAAGCATGACAGCAGCTTGGTCTTGGCAAGGCGCCAAGTGCCAGAGGAAGTGTCTGACGGATGTGTCTTTGAGGACTCTGACAGTACAGGTGAGAGTCATTTAAAGACAGTCACAAAAGATATTGTGACAAATATGACAGAGGCTGCAGGCCTGCAGAAGTAGTTGTAGAGTAAATTAATGGTCACAGTGCAGGGAGTCAAAGGGCAGAACTACAGCACACTTGCCTATTGCGGGAAAGTATGAAGTCTCAATAAGGATGAGCACTCTTTGCTTTTCATCCTAACGGATATAATGTGTGACTTCCCAATCATGGTGTTCTAGACCATCCCTCTGAGCTCTAAATTACTTCATAGTGCCCTTCATAGAAGTAATACATTGCTTTTCACACTGTTTAACAAAAGAAAGAAGGATAAGGGATCACAACAAATTATTTAAAAGTTTAGCTTACTTAATTGTTTGAAAAGCAAATTTCTCTAATCCAAGTCATCCTCAGATACAAGAAATAAAGTAACCTTAACTTTCAAGTAATTTGTTGCAGTCCCTTATCCTTATTTTTCTGTTAGTATATTTTGCCTATGGGACACGCCATAAAAGCTGGTGATGTGCTGGTTTACAATTTTATAAAACATTTTACGCTTTGAGACATTTTGAGTTGACACTCCTCGTCTTCCTAATGGACATTTGCAACTGATTTCAAACAGCTGAAATAATGAAGTGGGCACATCATTGGTTCCATTAGGGAGTCAGTTAAGGTCTCAGTTGGAATGAAAACCAGAAGACCCTATGCTATGATGGATACAATGCTAGAGTGGTTACTAGTTGTTACAGTACTTGTACATGTACTGTGATACTGTAATTGTTTTTATATATTTTTTTTTCTTTGATTTTTTTATTTTGTGTATTTCTGATACTATGACAATCATGGCAAAAAAGACCTTACTCGTTGTTTAAACGTATTCATAAGCCATACAAAACCTGTAAAAAATCTATTAAAAGTAAGTGTAAAATCACACATCTGTGGGTTTCATAAAACCTGCAGTGACTAAATAATGCTTAAATCTGGTTTAAATTCCAGACCAAAAAAATTCTAGACCATCTTAATACACATGTATAATGTGATCAAATTAATCTTAAAGAAATCTTGGGCAGAAAAACAAAAACCCACCCCACAGCAGCAGTGTCAGGGTTATTTTCCAAGAAGTCATGATTCTGAGATCAACATTATGAATGGACTTTTAATCAAGTAATGTACAATGTTAGTATTCCTTAGAGATGTTTTGTTATACTTCCGATAAAAGACACTAATTCTGGTACCAAATGAAAAATGGTAACACTCAACGAGCATTACAGAACGATATGCATCTATAGGCTGCATCTATAGGCTGCAAATAGCGTATGCTCTTGAGAGATTGTAGATTGCAGTGCTGCCCCTGACTAAATTATGCAGACATACAGGCTTGATTCCAAACCTCCCTGCTGGTAAGAGGGGTCTTGATCTATAGGGGTTAGAATATGGCCAAGGCTCTGGAACATTTATTGGGACTGGGTATGCATTCAAAGCAAGCAATACATGAGTTTAACATCGCATCGTATGAAGGAAGCTGTGCTGGTACCACTGATCAACTAAGTCTGTCCAGGGATCCCAAAGCAGAACATACAACCTTTGACCCCCAGCATGTACCCTGCACTTAATTTGGGCATTTGAAACTATTGTAATGATTCTCCCAATTGACCATTTTCTCTGTAAATCAAAAAGGTGCTTATTGTTTTGTAGCAGTTTTCATGCCAGGAATTTTGATACACGCAAGCTTCAGAAACGACTTAATTTCTGAGGCATATGGAGTTGAGTTTCATCAGTATAAAAGCTGCAGTTTGACTGACCTTATGCTTGTGTGTACAATGATACTTTGAAAGTGGACCCATAATTGACCACGTGGGTCACTACAGACTTATTTAATAATCACTCTCAGCAGGATCAGGCACAGCAATTAATCCCAAATGAAATAAAATTGCAGAATAGGGTCAGTTTTTTCAAAAGATAATGAAATGCAGACTCTATATGGCTATTTCCAATAACTGGGTGGGGGAGGGGGTAATGGTATTTATAAAATCAGTGGCTTTTACTTTTAATCATATTTCATGTGTTGTTTTCACCCTGGGTAAGATTGTAAAGTGCAAATGTATTGAGAAGCTGCTACTATCGAAACATTGCTTCCTTCTTAAACGGGAAGCAATTCTGAACAATTAGGGCATTTGCTTTCTGTATACTCAGCGTATAGGATTCTGGTTTCATCAGACTCCCCAGTTGTCTTCATTTGCCCAGGGTTGGAAGGGTTAATGCTTGATTTCTTTTTTTTATTTATATGTTTCTAAATCTTTCCAGTTGATATCTCCTGAGTTCCCTTCCTCTGGTTTTCTGAGAACCCCCTTGCATCTTTGTGTGCTGATCCGTGTATCATATTTTTTGATTCATCCTATCTGCAGCCTGTCATTTTAGTTAAGAGATTTCCAAATCTCACAGCCGCCTGTGACAGGGGCCAGCTACAAACAGACCTCCCCTCTGATCCCTTCCCTTAGGAGAGCAGCCAAGATTTAATTTTCAGTAAAAGGGTGCAGTTTCAAATCCATGTCAGGTCCCTCAGGTCATCTCCGAACTTAGATTGGACCCACGGCAGACGAATTATCTCTTACTGAGATTCCTTGGGACTTCAGGCTGCTGCCTCCCACTTCATTTCAAGTGCATTGTCTTGCTTGTTTTCCACTGAAATGAGCAACAGTGTATTTTTAAATAATGTGTGACGGTAGCTGTGGTCCCCCCAGAACACAGCCCTAATGATTTTGATTTATTTCAAAGCTTGTATCCCTGTACAGTGCAGGATAAAACTGCAACAGAGCACTTCAGCAACAGCATGTGTGCTGGGTGCTACCGCGGCGTTGCCTTCTGTGGTGATTGATGCACTGTGAACCTGTCCAAATAGGCTTTCCTCCTAAAGGCTCGGGTTCAAAGCCTCAATAAAAATGCAGCCCAGCAGGTTGGTGCAAGGTGCTCAGTGGAGGTAATTTGTCTTAAATATTCACATCAGCACAACCTTGGTACAGGTCTAATCTTAAACATGCAGGGGAATTTTAAGCAGACCCACTATATGTAGAATCTGAAAGAATCCTATTCTGAATAAAGGGCCATTGGAACAAAGTAACGATAATTGACAGTACCTGACCAAATATGGGATTATTTTCCCTCATCTTAACTAGCATATGTCTGTGATTTTAATGCACAATCAGGGACATTAGATTAAAATGGTATTGATGCTTTAATTTGCATTAGATTTTACACAGGCTTAAGTTAATAATAATAATAATAATAATAATAATAATAATAATAATAATAATAATAATAATAATAATAATAAAAAGAATACACAAAAACTATTTTATTTCTTGTCTAATCCTGCATTTTTGTCTTGCATTGCGAGTCTGTGGAAACCTCTGGAGGTTTTACTGCTGGTCTCACCGCTTTCCACAGAGAATTTGTGGCTTGGTTGCCATGGAGACATCGTATTTCTCCAAGAATTGCTCATATTGATCCACGGACAGGCGTGAATGGCCAAGCGAGTGTGAGGAATAAAAGGAGGGGGAGGGTGGAAGGAGGCTGGGCAATAGTGTAAAATGACCAGAGGTTACTGGTTAGAAATTAGCTAATATCGCATACTTAGGCAAAGAGAGAGAATCTGTTTTGCATTTCTTTTTATCTTCTTCTTCTTCTTCTTCTTCTTCTTCTTCTTCTTCTTTGTAACACACTCTGTATCTTTGTGTCATTGTCTTCCACAAGCAAAGACTGAAAGAAACTTGTTAGTCACTAGTCATGTCAGATCTTTGGCGCTTGTCCTGACACAGCTGTCAGCTCTTCAGCTCTTGTGCAGTTCAGGGACATGCAACAAAGAGTTAGTGACATGAATTATTTATCATTCTTTGTGTGGATAAAATTCTGTGATACGAAATTATGATACTTATAACAACACTTTCGAGTTCAAAATGAATTACTGTATTGATAGTGTTGATGCCTGTAAGAATTTTTGTTTTGTTTTTAATAAATTGATTGGAAATGTAGGAAATCCTGCATTCTTGAAGCTAGACCTTGAACCTTGATTGTTGTTGATATCCAATTACAGGAAACATTGTAGAATCTTTGTTTTTTAAATGTTTTGGTTTTAGCCTATATTGTACATTAACAGCCTTTGCTGTATGTGTTTAATGTATAGTATAGAATTTAGTTTTTTGTCCCATCGTGTGTATTGTCAGAGACTGATCTACAGCATATATTTTTAGAAACACATTAATTATTATCTGACATTATCAATATACACACAGCCAGTGCTTTGAATATTCAGTTAAATGGGTTTATCATGTGTATCAAGTGAACATTTATTTATTTTAAAATAAATAAATTAAGAATTCATTATTTTTTGGATTATAATCCAAAATTATTTAATTGAGAATTCAACAGCAGGTTGATTGTGGTTTCATAAAATATTAAGGCACCATCACTTGCCAAAGCATTGATTTATTATATATGAAAACCCTAAAATGAACTTGAACAAATCACACAAATGCTGTTTTCTGTACTTTATTATTGTTATCATTATTGTTTGTATTATTTGTGTCTGTTCTAAAAAAAGGTAATGGAGTATGATTGCCTGTGGACATGGTTGTTGGGAAGTATTCAGACCTATACAGGCAACCTTAATGTTCATAACACATAATATATCTATTATTTGTATTGCCCTATTCAGTTTCCTCAAAACCAGTGTTATCCATTATCCAGTAATCCCTGCATGTGTAATAGTTCACCCAAATGTGGAAACAACACACTGCAGTATATTGACAAGTTTGATTATTTGAGGTTAGCGAATTAACACAGCAGGAGTACCAGCCACTCTTTCCAGTTTTCTTTGCACATGCCAGGCAAGGCCTTTAAATAAAAATAGTAAATTCTTTATATCAATTAAAGTGAATATTTAGTATTTTTACTTAGTTAACATAGTTAACTTCGAAAACGTTTTTAAAATAAACAAAATACAGAACAATAAGTGAAAGCCTGGAAGGAGGATACATTTTATTGGGGATTCAATCTAAATTTGAATATAGAGAAGCCTAAAATTAATCCACTAAGAGCATTAATTGAAATCCCACTGCCTTAAATGAAGTTGCTTCTTGCAGGTTTTCATATATATCCTGCTGCTGTACTGCTTTTAGAACATTTCCCTTTGTACTTTCTTCAAAGTAAGGCCTGTGGTGTTTCAAAGAGATTTTTATTTAAAGATATTTTATGCCTGGTAAGCCTGAAGGAAATCTATCTGCTCTGTAGGTGTTTCCTGTAAAATATCATCAGTCTAAACAAGAGTATAATTTGAAAGATTTTGTTTTGTGTTTTGCTCTCTGAGATACAGTAACCTTCCAATGGGGCAGCAGGCGGTCTTTTTTCTCCCTCACAGCAGTGGTTTTAAAGAACAGTGCTCTCTGGGAATGATATACGCCTGATTTGTGGTAAATAATAAGCCTTACTTAAACCCGGAGACTGCAGACTTTATAAATATATACGTATCATATATAATCTGCATGTGTGCTTACGATCCTTCTGCTGCCCAGGGACCCCTTTAGGAGTGCCAGTTGCTACCAGCTGTCCCTTATTCGGCAGTCATCTGCAAACTCACCGGCCCTGGTAAGTGTGTGTCATAACTTGTTGTTGGCGGTGAGTTTTAAGACTATGCATTTTATGCTAGCACACTGGATGGTAACTGCTGGTTTTTGTTTTTTAATTTCTCATTTACTCAGGAGGCCTAACTAAGGATCAGTTTCCCTGCTGTAAACTGTGCCGAAGAAAAACAAAACAGAACAAAAACAAAAAAAAAACAAAGAAGCAAGGCCCAGTCAAGGATTTCTGTGTTTTACCTTATGGAGGCAGCTCAAGCAGGTGTGGGTAAACCTATCAATTATTATACAGTATGCTCAACAGGTCCTGACTATTAATAAATCAAAAGAATCCTGCCTAACACTCACTAATAAAATGTATCTATTACTTCTATTACATTGTTTTTGGCAGCAGTTGCAAGTGTTGTGTGGTAACTGAAAAAATGGAAGGTATTATACATATATGATAATTGCATTAATGGAAGGGGTGAATATTTTGTTTGAGCTATTATAAAAATGCACTGTATTTTCTTCTTCGTTTCTTAACTCCTAAATGCACATTCACAAAGCAATCTCTGCCTTGATGTACAATCCTCTGACCATGTAGGTGGCAGCAGCACTTAAGTCTTGCAGTCCCCTCTCTTTCTTTCACGTGAGCTGCATGATAGAGCAGGTGCAGCTCTGTTTTCTGTCCAGGATTGATTTTATGCCATCACACTGAATTTACACATTTGTGTTTATTGTAGCTGCATATTTTACATATCTATCTTTTCTCTGAAATGTTCTTGTTTTCTAATACCCCTTTACATTCCCAATTTGGAATAACCAGTTCAGTAATGGGGGTGAATAGAAATATAGAATATAGCACTATACACATTCTGTGGCTTGTAAAAGCATCTCTGACCGTTCTGTGTGTGTATGTACAGTACTGTTCAAAAGTTGTAGGCAGATGTGAATAAATGCTGTAACGTAAGACTGCTTTCAAAAATAGACATGTTAATAGATTATATTTATCAATTAACTAAATGCAAAGTGAGTGAACAGAAGAAAAATCTAAATCAAATCAATATTTGGTGTGAACACCCTTTGCCTTCAAAACAGCATCAGTTCTTCTAGGTACACTTCCACAGTTTTTGAAGGAACTCGGCAGGTAGATTGGCCCAAACATCTTGGAGAACTAACCACAGCTCTTCTGTGGATTTAGGCAGCCTCAGTTGCTTCTCTCTCTTCATGTAATCCCAGACAGACTCAATGTTGAGATCAGGGCTCTGTTGGGGCCAAACCATCACTTCCAAGACTCCTTGTTCTTCTTTTTCACTGAAGATAGTTCTTGATGACATGTCGTTGTCATGCTGCAGAATAAATTTGGGGCCACTCAGATGCCTCCCTCATGGCATTGCATGATGGATACGTATCTCCCTGTACTTCTCAGCATTGAGGAGACCATTAATTCTGACCAAATCCCCAACTCTGTTAGCAGAAATGCAGCCCCAAACTTGCAAGGAACCTCCACCATGCTTCACTGTTGCCTGCAGACACTCATTCGTGTACCGCTCTCCAGCCCTTCAGTGAACAAACTGCCTTCTGCTACAGCCAAATATTTCAAATTTTGACTCATCAGTCCAGAGCACCTGCTGCCATTTTTCTGTACCCCAGTTCCTGTGTTTTCGTGCATAGTTGAATAGCTTGGCCTTGTTGCCACATTGGAGGTATGGCTTTTTGGGCACAAGTCTTCCATGAAGGCCACTTCTGAACAGACTTCTCCAGACAGTAGATGGGTGTACCAGGGTCCCACTGTTTTCTGCCAGTTCTGAGCTGATGGCACTGCTGGATATCTTCCGATTGCGAAGGGAAGTCAGCATGACGTGTCTTTCATCTGCTGCACTAAGTTTCCTTGGCCGTCCACTGCGTCTACAATCTTCAGCATTGCCTGTTTATTTGTGGTTCTTCAAAAGAGCTTGGACAGCACATCTGGAAACCCCTGTCTGCCTTGGCATTTCTGCCTGGGAGAGACCTCACTGATGCAGTATAACTACCTTGTGTCTTGTTGCTGTGCTCAGTCTTGCCATGGTGTATGATTTTTGACAGTAAACTTCAGCAACCTCACCTTGTTAGCTGAGTTTGGCTGTTCCTCACCCAGTTTTATTCCTCCTACACAGCTGTTTCTGTTTCAGTTAATGATTGTGTTTCAACCTACATATTGAATTGATGATCATTAGCACCTGTTTGGTATAATTGTTTAATCAAACACTGACTATATGCCTACAAAATCCCTGACATTGTGCAAGTGTACCTGGAAGAATTGATGCTGGCAAAGGGTGGTCACACCAAATATTGATTTGATGTAGATTTTTCTTCTGTTCACTCACTTGGCATTTAGTTAATTAATAAATATAATATATTAACATGTCTATTTTTGAAAGCATTCTTACTTTACAGCATTTTTTCACACCTGCCTAAAACTTTTGCTTAGTACTGTATATACTGTAAACTCTGTTTGTGCATGTTTGCAACAACTAAATATTTTTGCCGTCTAACCCAATATTTACAGTTGTGATGTGCCGTCGATTTTGGCGATTCTTGGAATGTCACGTGTTTCCCAGGTAACGGCTCTGTGGAGAACCACTGGCCTGACTGATGTCAACATGAGCTTGTGGCATTACTATAAGTGCAAAGCTTTATGAATCCCATTTGTATAATGCATTTGCCCGTACTTAGTGCTATTTGTTTCATGTCATCATGGGATTGGGTTTCCACTGCCCCTCCTCCCTGACCTTTCCCAGGCCTCAGAAGGTGGGATTCCCAGAGAGCTCGAGTATAGATACAGATCCGCCCCATCCGCAGTAGACCTCTGCCAAGCATACCTGTGCATTGTGCACCTTTCACTCTTCTTCACTGGGCTGCTCTTCACACCACATCCAAAACTTCTTACTCACTCCAAACTGCTGCCTTAATGTAACGTTGACAATGCACTGGTGAATGCAGTATGTTTGTGTTGAGACAGACATTTCCTACATATAATGCAAAAAACATTGATAATACATCTGGTATTATGAGCAGACAGTTGGTAGGATGTCTGTAGAAAGTTACTTGACTTAGTATTACTTATTAATGATCATCTTTATGTTGTGTGATTTGAAAACATAAAAGGCTTTCATCAAGATATAATGAACCCCAGGCTTCCTGGTATAATTTACTGTGATTTGAATATTTTATAAAGGTCATATGATTTTTTCTTTTGCAAGAGTGTAATTTCTTTGGGAGAAATGTATAACCCTTTATCTATGACCCTATTGTGTGTCTTCAGACATTGCCTTCTTGTCCAACAATCTAGAGGTACCTGTACTATTAATGTAAAATGTGTGCTAGTCAGTGCTGGAAATAAAATCATAGCAGAGCACCCTGAAATCTGTGCTTAAAACCGTAAGTTAAAGTTCGATAGTGTGAAAGAATATAATTGCAGAGTAACCTGTCTTATTTTCTAGTTAATTGTGTGTTATTTTATTAAGATAACGTGGGGCTTGAAGCATGGTGATCCATAGCTTGTGTTTAATACATTAGATCAAACTGTAACTGGCATCCAAGCTTTTTTATGTTTATTTTTTTATTTATAAAGATTAAGCTTGGTCCCAAGTTAAAAGGTGTTGCACATGCTTTCATGAGCGATCAAAACTGCCTTTAGCAAAGGAATTGTCAGCAGTGTTAAATACAGACTTGTCTAATTTAAGGTCAACACACTTGTCTCCCTGCAAACTAAACGCACAGCTTCCTGAAATGTTTTGCCAACACAAACACTAGACTAATTTGTATGCAGCCAGTACAGTATAAAATCGTGTTCGCTGTGAGACAAATCCCTGGAAAGAAGCACTAGGCATCATATATATACATTTACCATATGGTATGCAATATTATTACTGTTGTCTCAGATATCCAGTGGAAAAAAAAATCAAACTAGTTAAATCAGATCAATCATAAATTAATCCTCACCAGTTACCTTTAACCCTTTCCACACAATCTGGCAGCTCGTAGATGAAATTGGGTGTTTAGTAATTTGACTGCACCGTATCCTCGTTGTTTTTTGTTGTTTTTTTCCCCTTCTTCAGGCTCACCAGATCTTACAGGCTTCACACACCGCGACCCTTCAGCATTCCCAGTCAATCTATTTTTTTCACCTCAAGGTTGTGGACTCTGCATTGAACACAGTGTGTTTCAAGTCAGTCCAGTTGCCTTAAAAAGCAGTGCACTCTGCTTGAATGAGCTGGTAACCTTGACATAAAATCAATAGGAGCCGAAGTCTTTGAAGAATCACAAATGTAATAAGTGCTGGTGCTCTTAGCCCTGTTGCATGCCTTCTCTGCTGTGCAGAAGACTGCTCTGTGGAATAAGTGGGCAGCTTGATGGTGAACTGCATTGTGATTTCTGTGGTGGGTTGCACTACTCCTAGTAGTTACCATCACATTAAACTGGAGACTGAACCGCAAACTTCCATCTTAATTTTTGTCTTTCCCCTTTTTTCATTTTTTTTTTTTCACAGGTGCTGTTTTAGACCTGGAGGGAAGAAAGACCTGTACATTTTCTGAGGAAAAACCCTGTTTGAAATCTTATTCGTAGCATAACACACAAGATCGAAGGGTGGCCTTTAGTGGGTCTGAAGACAAAGACTGCTCTTATTATTCAATAAGTCAAGATCATTTTTTGTTTGATTTTCCCATTTCAGAATGATTTATGGTGGTGATTGTTTTTTATTTATTTTGTTCTTATTGTGGTTATTTATATTTTAAATGTTTCCATAGTTTAGTGGATATAAACTACACCTCCTTGTAAGTACAGCTGTTACTGGTAGTTCACGGGTGAGGCTGCTGTGGATCGTGCAGGAATTGGTCATCCATGTTATACAAGGCTGCTAAATAGGATATAGTGTGTGCTGTATTGTCATCATTATTGTCATATAAATAACGTCCACTGCAAGGAAAGATACATATGCCAGTTAATATAAATAATAATAAGATTTGAAAGAATTATTAATTTAGTCATTGCTGTGTAGTTTCCTCACAATAATGTGTTCTTCAAAAAATGTATAAAGCATTTATATTGGGATTCATAATTCTATCCTTTAGTAATGTTTTACATAGTTTCTTTTTTGGGGAGGGGGGTGGGTTAATGGTCTGGATGGTCAGGATGCTGAAATGTTTTTATATGTTTTCAAAATAAGGTCAATTTAAGAAAACCTGGAAAGGAGGCTACCATGGTTACCAAATCAAGCCAGATATGAAAGAGTATTGCCCTTCCTTTCCTTGCTTTGCATCTTGCTAATACACTTCAACTGTTGTAATGGACGGGGGAAATTAGATTACTGTTCTCTTAGTAATACTTGTAAAATAAGGTCTGAAACATGAAACTGGAAAAACTACACTATGAAATATATATCCCGCTTCCATTAGAACTGTAGTCATCTCCTAGATCTTTAAGTATAAAAGGGGTATTTATCGTTTGGAAAAACTAGTTAAATGGAAGTGTTGGTCTCCAAGTGCCAAAGTGCAGCCTGCCTGTTATTGTGTTCTCAATCCTTGTTCAGACTGTCACACAATATAACCTCTTATTCTACACTACTCAAACAAATTAATGGAAAACTTAAATCACAAATCAGATCTCAATGAACGAAATATATTAAAGATCAAAATCTTTACTGTACATTGTGTAATTCATTGAGAACAAAATTACCTAACAACAGTCAATGGAAACCAAAATCACCCACCATTGAGGGCTGGATTCAAACTCACACTGAAAATCAAAGTAAACAATTGAAATCACAGGCTGTTCCAACTTGTGTGAATTTCATCACAGCAACTCATAATGTCACTCAGTAGTGTGTATGGCTCCCACGTGCCTGTATGCACTCTCGACAACGTCTGAGTATGCTCCTGATGAGACCTGGACCTGGATCAGGGCATCAGTGAGCTCCTGGACAGTCTGTGGCGCTACTTGGCGGTGTCGGATGCACTGATACATAACGTCCCAAAGGTTCTCAGTTGGATTCAAGTCTGGGGAAAGTGAGGGCCAGTCAATGGCATCAATGCCTTCATCATCCAGAAACTGCCTACACACTCTGGCCACATGAGGCCGGGCATTGTCCTACACCAGGAGGAACCCAGGGCCCACTGAACCAACATAAGGTCTGACGATGGGTCTGAGGATTTCATCCCGGTACCTAACCGCAGTCAGGGTACCGTTGGCTAGCACATGGAGGTCTGTGAGACCCTCCAAGGATATGCCCCCCTAGACCATCACTGACCCACCGCCAAACCGGTCATGCTGGACGATGTTGCAGGCAGCATAACGTCACCACGGCGTCTCCAGACTCTTTCACGTCTGTCACATGTGCTCAGTGTGAATCTGCTCTCATCTGTGAAGAGAATGCCAATGGCAAACCTGCCAATTCTGGTGTTCTCTGGCGAATGCCAATCGAGCTACACGGTGCTGGGCTGTGAGCACAGGTCCCCCTAGAGGATGTCGGGCCCTCATGCCACCCTCATGGAGTCTGTTTCTGACAGTTTGGTCAGAAACATGCACACCAGTAGCCCACTGGAGGTCATTTTGTAGGGCTCTGGCAGTGCTCCTCCTGTTCCTCCTCACACAAAGGAGCAGATACCAGTCCTGCTGCTGGGTTGATGCCCTTCTACGGCCCTGTCCAGCTCTCCTCATGTAACGACCCATCTCTTGGTATCTCCTCCATGCTCTTGAGACTGTACTGGGAGACACAGCAAACCTTCTTGTGACGGCACGTATGGATGTGCCATCCTGGAGGAGCTGGACTACCTGTGCAACCTGAATGGGCTGCAGGTACCACCTCATGCTACCAGTAGTGACAAGGACACTAGCAAAACGCAAAACTATAGAAGAATCAGTCAGGAAGGATAAGGAGAGAGCAATTGTTTGTGGCCACCACCTGCAAAACCATTTCCTTTGTTGGGGGTTGTCTTGCTGTTGCCTCTCCGGTGCACCTGTTGTCACTTTCATTTGCACCAAAACAGGTGACATTGATTCACAATCGCTTAGGCTTCATAACTGGACAGATTGATATCCCTGTTTAATTGACTTGTTGTTATACTGTGATGATTACATGTTCCCTTAATTTGAGCATTGTATATCAAAAGGACCTTGCTTTCACTTAAATTAATGGTTGTAACTGAAGCAAAGATAAAGAAAATATGTATGTGCCTGAAGAATGAAATCCACTTGAAAGTGTTTGTGTTGGCATGTCAAGTAGGGTTGCCAGATTGTGCGGTTTCACGCCAAATTGGGCTTGTTTTCTTTGCATTTGCTTTTGGTGTGCAGGTGTTAATGTGATGAATGAATGAATTCTGAATTATATCTTATTTTTCATAATATGAAAGTGGCAGAAAAACACTCCCTTGTTCTTTTCACTACTGTAGCTAAACATCTCACAGCCTCGAATCTCAGACTATGTGTAGCCTCTGACCAGTGTAACCAATGATCTTCTCAGAAAGATGTCTGTGAACACATGGCTTGGTCTGCTTCGGCACAGAATGATTCACAAGAGCACAGCATGTGACTAAATCAATTGTGTACAAGACCTACCTTGCGCTCCATTGTTTAGCAAATCAGTACACTCTTCGCAAATTGCTTGATCAGGGCTGCAGATTTTTGTATTATTATTGTTTTTAATAAAATGATGGGTAAATATTTTCAATTCAAACAGATTTTAATGAAAGAATGCAAATGTGTTTTATTTATTTATGTTAATGCAGTGGGGGGTGGAAACACCAAATATATTGATTTTACTTTTGGGTTTGTACTAAAAAATAATAATATTGGGCTGGTTATGGGCTAGAATTGTATTGATTTTGGGCTACTAGTGCCTTCTGATTTCTGGAAACCCTGATGTCAAGGTTTTTGTTCATCTTTTTTTCTAAGCCTGTAAGGGAAAGGTTTTTCTGGTCTGCTCAACATCTGTGCTCTTTGTCTAGGCTGAATTACGTGTCGGTAGACAGCTGAAAAGATCCCTAAGCACTTTTATGTTTCAAGAGATGTGTTTTGTTGCATCCAGAATAGCCAAGCTTTGTTGAAAAAGGTGGCACATATAGAATATACATTGTTCATCTTTGTTTTTCCTAACTGCTTTTTAGTGATTTTATATATATGACAGGAAGACTAATTCATATATTGAAAGAAAGAACAACAAATAAGTTAATAAATATGAGGTACAGCAATCCAGTACTTGCATTGTTGAAAATATAACTTATTCTTCTCACTGTAACATATGCCATACCATGAAAATAGTGTTACAGGAAGTGCATTTTTGATGAGCGTTTGTTTGCTTTGACTGCCTCTTTTGGCTTAGGTCTCTTGGTCTGCGTGGCCATCAATCGTTAGTCTCTCTTAAAGACAAAAGGTATCGTTTGAACAAACTAAAACAGACAGTTTCCTGTAATCATCTCCAACATCATCTGAGCTGGATCATAGCAGAGACTGATCAATAGTAGAGTATTTAAATATGTTAGAGCTCGAATCTGATATTCTGCATGTTGGACTGCATAAACAGATCAATGGGCTGCGATTGATCTCCATTGATATTCAACAGCTTTCAAATACAATTAAATTGCTTTTTTGTGCCATTGAAAACACTTGCAATAAACAATTGACTACTGCTTATAATTTAAACAGAAGCTAAAAAGGCAGAATAGATTATGGAGCGGATTCAGACAGCTTGCTGTCAGGGGAACAATATAAATCTATGCCCCTGTATTTGGGAGAACAAACTGGATGGCACAGCCCCCCTGCCCCACTAAAAAATCTTCATAATCTTTTAGGGATGCTAGCGAAGTAATCAAAATGCTTAAAAACATGCCTACAGACATACCCAACTGTTCTGTTCTGCTCTGCTACAATATTAAAACAAAGCAAAATATTTCTTGTTTCCTCAAAAAGTATGGGCAAAAGTCTTTACTCTGTACAGTTGAATCCTCTGAAGTCTTTGCAGCTTATTGTCTAAGAAAGAGATGTGTGTCTCTAAGGTTGTTCTAGTATCTATGAATAGATAATGTTTATGCTGAAAACTACTTTTTGTCTTTGTGTGCGTATGTGTGCGTTTTTCTAAAAACATAATATATTCAGAATAATTCTATTATAAGACAACATTATTTTTCCTAGTCTAAATAAGAGGTTTCCAGTGCCCTCATATGCTGTTTACCATGATCCCTGTCCTATAATATTAAATGCATCATCATTTAAACGTCTTATCTTTTATTGTTTTGCTCTGACTTGTTATTGTTTTCTCTCAAGGTAACAGATTCCCTGTAAATAAATCAGCAAAATATACATGTATGGATTTGTGAATCAAAGGAAAATGTCAATTTTACACCTTTTACCTACTTCCACAGTATGAATGTATTTTCTTTTCCTTTTAGTTCTTTGTTAATGTTAATGTATTTTTCAAAGTTTTCTTTTTACACATTCATCACCTGATCATCGCAATTCTACATGCATCGAAGTGCTTAGTAGAATAAAATGTTATGCAATCGCGGCGAGTGGGGGCCACACCTGTAGCTCCCGGAAACAAAGGCATACGCATTGAGGCTTCATGATATAGCCCCCCATTGCAGTCTATGGAACAACTACAGCAGGTCCCCGCTAGTGGCATAAAACCGCTGCTTTATCCTATGTTTTCCCGGCCCCCCAGAAGCTGCATTCACTTGCTTCAGCCTTAAATCTCGCAGCTTCCAGGTGCCGCACACAGCATGCTTTAGCCCGCCTACTCCGCATCTCCAGAAGCCGATATGCCCTTGTTTAAACCTTACATCTCGCAGCTTCCAGGTGCGCAAATGGCAAGCTTTAGCCCACAGGCTCCACGATTCCAGAAGCCGTTATTCACTTGCTTTATCCTTATTCTCTCAGTTCTGTGTACAGCGCTGCATTTGTCACCTTTCATTTGATCCCATGGAGAGGCAAATGGATAGGCTACATTTTAAACATGATGTCTTGAAGGAGCCTTTATTTATACATTTGTGTATTTATTTCTGTATGTATATATAGTGTGCTTAAGACAATGTAATAGAATGAGGACAGGTTCATGTAGCCTGTATTGCCCTCTGTATGGAAACTAGACGCCACCTCCAGAATCCGCAATACATCTGCTTCAGCCTTATTTCTCTCAGCTCCCAGGGGCCACACACTGCATGTTTTAACCCTCCGGCTCAGTGCCTCCATAAGCCCATATTTCTTTAGCCCTTCTTAGCTATTCCAATATTGCTAGCTTAAATAAATTAAATGAAATTAATACATCCATAATATAATTGAGTGAGGTAAAATAGATACATAGTTATATAGACATGTATCGTTACATCGAGACATTGAGAGAGAGAGAGAGAGAACCTCTACTACGGTGTAAAGGGTTAATCTAACAGTTGGGGGAGCACTACTTAGTTACATTTATTCACAAATGTAATTATTGGCTGATTTTAATGTTTTAATTATGCATTCGTATTTTAAAAATAACTTTCTGAGGTGTTCTATCTTAGTGAAACAGGCTATATATGGGCTACCATATATATATATATATATATATATATATATATATATGCCCTCATTGCGATTGTGCCCCTTCCAGAGTCCTTTGTAAAGCTGCTGCTGATTCATCCACACATCCCCCCCCCCACACCCCTGTCATGGAGAACATAAAGCGGGGACCTGCGGTAGTTGTTCCATAGACTGCAATGGGGGGCTATATCGTGAAGGCTCAATGCATATGTCTTTGTCTCAAGGAGCTACAAGGGCGGCCCCCACTCGCCTCGATTGCATAACATTTTATTCTACTAGGCGCTTCGATGCATTTAGAATCGCGAGGATCGGGTGCATTCGTCGATGAATCTGTGAAATCGAGTGTATATAATTGTGTTTGTATGCTGTGATTGTAAGTGTTATAGACCCCCAACAACAGGTGCAGAGTATGTTAGTATAACACAACAGTAGATTAATTAAATCTGTTAGAGGAGACAGTGCAAAGAGGAAGGTTTTGGTTATGTCAAGTACCTTATTAACATTGTGAAAGATCCTATAAATAATTGCAAATCACACTTTTTGGTCTGTATTCAAAGGAATCAAATGGTCAAGGATACCTTGTCAAGCTGCAAGCATTCTGAAGAGAAATCTACCTCCTGGGTAGCTCAAGTCTTTTCTCCTGTGTTTTTTCTCTCCTTTTCTCTCCCCCCTGTATTTAGCTGTATTCTATTTTATTACCTTTCCTTACTTCTTATGCTTTCCTGCCTCTATATATTGATTTCCACTTACAGGTTTTCATCCTTTTCAATCCAATTTTGCTTGTGCAGTGTTTGTACCAGGAAACCGTGAACTGCTTTCACCTCGTCTTTTAGACCAATCCTGCTTTTGTTGTGCACTACCCCTGGGTCCTTTTTTTTATTCTTTTTTATTTTATTGTATTCTTTTTTATCTTCCTTTCAACCGCAGCTGTATAATTTAATATCTGTGTAAGAATGCAATAGTCAGATAAGAATTAAAGGTTACAAGTGATCCAAGACTGAATATGAAACCTTAAGTCATGTAATTTGAGTTAATTTGTATGCGTCAAAACATTTAAAATCTGAATTCATTTGAGAATGGGGAAAAGTATCTATCTTTTCACTGTGTAAAGAATTCATTTTTTCAATCCATATATTGTGGAAACAACTTTGACTTGCTACAGGAATACGCCATTTTAACTGGACCTCATAATGTAATGAAACGCACACACATTTCTCAGTGACATCACACTATTTTAATATCGTTATTTTACATCCTGTGATTCTTGACGTTCTGGTGTCACCCATGCACACAGACTGGCAAACATATATAGTTTGGGACAGGAGCACCAGTTGTGATTGTTCTGTTTTCAGCAGGCATCGCCCAGGATTATTTTATTTATCTAAGAAGGTTAATTCCTTCTATAATGTAAATTAATAATTCTGTGACACGAACCCCAGGCTTTTGTGAAGAGCATGTATGGTGCTCTTGTAAAACACATTGTTACTGCTGCTTCAGCCTACTTGTGTGTAAAACAAAATATAGACTAATAAAAAATAAATGGAAGTCGTGAGTAATGATATCTAGAAACAACACAGGCATGTGAGTACACAATATAAAGTCTGGTACTGGTGTAGCACAGTAGGTTATTGCGGGGGGGTGGGGGTGTGACAATAGGCAATACTTTTTGTGTCAGAGAATCCATCTTCAATAAACTGACTTCTTAATGGCCGTTTTATGGATATAACCAGGTTATTATCTAGACTCTTGTTTGCATTTATTTTGGCCGGCAAATATCTAACAAATAAAATAAATTTAAAAAAAAACTTTAACTCTCTTGGCAGATAACATTATAATGGTGTTAAGAAATGTTTGGTTCGATAACCTTTGCTCCATTCTAAACAGATAAATTCCGCAGTAACGGTTATTAATTTACAGGACAAAAATAGTTGCAGGGAAAATACTGCCTCTCAGAGATAAGTTTCTGGCTTTCCCTGTGTTTTACCCTTCTTAGATTAATGATAAAGGAAGAAGGAAAGGGGGGATAGTCTGCATCTGAAGCCACAGCTTAATGTTTATTAAAACCTGTCTGCCTTCACACACAGTGTCCACCTCAAGATAATGCATACCTTGATTACATTTTACAGTACCATTGTTTGCTGTCTCTGAAAAGACACATGGTTTGTTCTCTAACGGAATGAGATATTGTCCTTATGTCTGTCTGTCTGAGGAATTAGGTTCTGGAGTGGCTGTGAGTTCCCCAATGAGGGACTGCTGCAGAGATGGCTGGAGGTGTTGCTTCTGTATAGACCAGAAACACTTCAAAATACATTATGTATCAAGGCCATTCCTTACATGAAGACACTGCTGTGGGTGACTGTACAGAATCAAACAACTCACAGTCTTGATAAAAGGACAGTGAAGGCCTTCATGGATTCTGAAGAGGGAAATGCTCTCTCATGTCTAAAGGCCAGAACCCATGGCCCAGTTACAGTGATGTGGGGATACTGCAAAACCTGCATGTGAGATAAAGCATTACAGTACAGTTTCTTTGACCTTCACTGGAGACTGAGTGTGAATAGAAATCTTCAAATCACTATTAGTGAGAGCATTGTCACGTTATTCACAAAGGTGTATCTCGACAAACACTGTAGTGCATTGTCTAAAAAATATATATGTACATTTATCACTATGTTTTTAGATGTTTAAAGGGACATTCTGTAATGAGGTTGCATTATTTAACAGTATCCGTGACCTGGCGATCAATTTTGAACTCAAACCATGATTTGAAGGGCCCTTTTATTAGGAAGTGAAGTAGTACATAGTAAATCTAAGGAAACTGCACCCTAATAGCAACAAGGGCTAATGAGGATGTTGTGTTTACTGAACGGTGTCTTATAAGCACAAACTTTTACTGAACACGGCAAACACATTTAAAAAAATACGTTGCTCTATTAAGTTTTAACCATCATACAGGCACACAGCTGTAAGCCACGCCGGTGTTTAAGACGAGTAAATGAATGCTTTTGCCAACAGTCAGGAAGCTTTTAGAAAAGGGGTGCAAGGGGATGCTAAATGCCAAGGAATGACGGGCAGAAAAGCCATTAACACCAGTACCAAGGTCAGATTTGATGCTTCCTTTTGTTTGTGGTGGCCAAATTAAGATGTGGCTCTTTTTTTTCTCTCTCTCTCTCTTTCCCCTCAACCTAAACAGACCCTTGGGCCTTCTTAGCCCTCTCAGACTCCCCTTCCTCTTAGCCACCCATTAAGAGGCTGATTGAAAAGGATCCAGAGGGGTTTAAACACAAGAAAGCACTGACCATCTTACTGGAAATTTTTCAGCAGCTATCAACCCATCAATCTGCCACCGTGAGGGCTTGAAATCACAACACCCGTTTGCATTTCTTTTCTGTTACCGCAAACATTTTTTTTCTTTTTGTTTTTTCTTTTTTGGAAAGAGGTGTTATCTTGGTCCCTGTTCTCACAGGAGCCAGTATTACCAGCCATTTTAGTTGTACTTTACTATTATTATCTGTGTGATGGCTGTGACATGTTGATCATATATGGCAGCAAGAAAATTGATTTCCTTCAACAGAAACGCATCCAATTTTCCAAGGACCATAATTTTATGTCCACAACAAAATAAAAGGGTCATTTTGCCTAGGATAGAGCAGGGGGGGTTGAAATCTTTCATTTTTTTAAAAAAGAAAGAAAGGTGCAGTTTGGATTGTGATGACCGGAGCTTTCACACAAAAAGCCTGTTCTGACAGACAAAACAGCAACAACGTAACCGAGTGGCTGACAAGGACGACAGGCTCAGCTTTCCAGTGTTAAAAAACCCTCCAATTTAGATAGTTTACTGTGAATTGTCAAAACGCAGTAGAAATGTTTTAAGGGTTTAATGTCACTCCACACTGGTAATTTCCTGTCGATGGCCAGCATTTACACTTTACTCTGCATGTCTGAAACATTATAACTGCAGTTTATAATTCAGGGGGCAAAACATAAAATGGCCACATATTTACTTTAAACACAGATTTGACTGATTCAAGATAGCTTTGAATATATTAAATAAAGGTGAACAAATTGTAAGTTTAAAGGAAATTTAAGAGCAGAATTTTTGGGTTATCCTTAGAAAGCTAAGCGGTCACGTATTAATTTATTGTATTCTAAATCAGGGTGGTAGTGTGATATTTACATATAATTGTATGCAACAATACATGTGAAAAGTCCTATCACACCTGTAGCTTTCAATAGAGATCTGTTGTTTTCTATTAAATAAATAAATACAATACAGCTGGGCATCCAATGATTACACATGTACACTTCTAAACCTATGATTGAACTGTTTTGACTTCTGATTTTTATAATACATTTAAACAATAATAAAAATGAATAAAGCTCATTTCATTTGTGTAGGGTTGCTATTTAATTTTAAATGAATTCAAGAAGTACCTGCATTCCACATCACCAAACATTTATTGAACAATAAAATAGATTGCATTTTGGGAATCTTGGCAGCATAATTTTAGAAGTGGCCAGTCTGTGTTGTATCACTGAGCAGTAAGTCTTAAAAATTCATATTAATCCTTCTTGATTTCATTTTGAAACTTGTACAATAATATTTCCCCCCTATAACCAATGTCGCTGAGGGCCAAAGGTCTCTATTAGTGTCTTTTCCTGTCTGATCACTCCTCCTCGAAAGGTCAATTAGAATTTGAAGCATGAGCCACATTACAGCTAATCAAATGCATGAAGAGTCATTCCTATTATGAGGGTTGGATTCGAACAGCTCCACGAGAGGGGAATTGTATATGGACACACCTCCTTTCTTTATTTTTTGCTGTGGCCTAGCTCGTCAAAATGCGGTTGTCTTCACATTAGAGATAGTCAGAGATTTCAAAGGGAGAAAATCTCAGGGCATAGTAGGGACTCAGATCTAGGGGTTGTGACCTTGACTATTGATCCGGCCTCTATAATTTCCATGGCTTGCTGGGGCTCCTCTCCCAACCTGCTGGAGTACATTAGGGTAGAAATCCATAACACAGCCATGTTCATCCAAGCACAGGAAGAAACTAAATTAAATGTTAAAAAACAATCTGGGTCTCGAGTTGGAGACAATTCATCATGATTCCTAGGTGTCAGGCAGGTGGGATGACCAAGGAGGCCTTGGCCAATATTCTCCACAACAGAATATGGATGGACCCATTCTGCCTCATTTGTCAGGTACTGGGCAGTTCTGGTTTTTAAACACTGACACAAAATTCAGCCAAGGTCAGCTAGTTCCAAAATTACTTTAAAAGCCATTGTCTGACAACAGGGTTGGGGGTGGTGCAGACTTAAAATATAATGCTGTTATACATGTCATAGAATATAGTGCCTCTTTATAGCCAGTGTTTCAGGTAAACAGGCAGTGAGGCCTAGGGGATCTTGGTGTTGATATAAAGTTATTCAGTCTCTTCTTCTCTTCATACAGTTTTCCTCCATTAAACGGATCACTTTACAAAGCTGCATAACAATGTCTTGTACATGATAATGTGACGAAGAAACTATGGGTTAATGCTGATTTATGAGTGACCATAATTAAACTATGTCTAATATCTAATCCTTTCAAGCCACTGTTCAAGCCATAGGCATGCTGAAGAATGTATGTGGTACCGCTGGAGTTTGTACTTCAATAATAATAGAATAAAATAATGTAGACAGATCAGTACTGCTGAGGTTCACAATAGCCCCTGACCAAGATGCCCCATCCTAACCTTGGAAGGGATCATTATCATGATCAGGGGGTCAGAACTGAAGTGACCCTCAGACGTATGAGCTTTGCAGACTTGAACAGGACATAATTGGATATTTCCATTGGGGCAGTTTGTTGGTTCCAAGTCTGCCACCATGTTAAATTGGACAACTTGACATTCACATTCTTTATTGCTTATGAACTTAAATCAATTTAGAAATTTACCTTTTTTTTGGTTTGCCTTTTGAGAAGGCTAATGCATTATCGTCCGACTGCTGATGAGGGACTGAGTAAAGGCCAGAGCTAACTTTGGCTATTGCTCCAATCCAGATTTTCATCTTTTGTTAGTCTTGGATGATCTTGAAATGTATTGAAACATGGTGACACTTTCTGAAGTGAACATTGATCACTTGTATGGTCAATTTGCAGTAGAGATTAAAAGCGCTTGCAATGGAAAAGTTTGCTTAATCACCCTTTTGTGCATCAGACAGTTACTCTCATTGTAAATGGATGCAAATCAAATTTAATGCATGGAAAAGCATTTTTCAAAGTTAATCACAGTACAAAAAATAATCTACACAATAAATAAAGCAGCATTTCTCTATAGGGTTCTTGCATAGAGCAGTGCTTTGATATCTGTAGAAAAAACGCTATAAGTGATATATACATATCTTCTCTTGCTTTTTAAAAAGTCCTTAAAACCAAAATGCCTGCTGTCTTCCCTGGAAGTGCTGCCCGGAGAAATCCTTCTTCCTAGCAGTCTTTCATTGTACTCAGATGTTTTGTGTGAGGCTGCAGCACTGCGCCTGTGGAGATTGACATTTGATAAATTGTTCTCTCCTCCTGTCAGTTCGTTGATGAGTCACTGTGCTACCTGTGCCATTATCTGAAAGACAATGCAATAAAAATAAGTGGATTAATCAGAAGTGAAAAATGTTCAAACTTTTAAGTACAATTCAGATTTTTCCAACAATAATTATTGTGTACTTATTTCTTTCCAGTGTTAGATGGATCTTACAGACTTTTAACAGATTATTATTCTGTTCAAATTATTATTAGTCAAATACACACGAACAGGTGACCTTGAAATTAGAGCTTTATACCAAACTAGAGCATACCAGAGTCTATAGAAATTGTTTAATTAAAATGTAATTGTTAGGTTACCTGTAGGACAAGCCATAAAATCAGGGACGTGGTGATATAGCCGCTAAGTCATGAACATCTCATCTCACATTGACCTCTTTACAGCATTTAAAATATATATATGAATCGTCTTTGTTTTATTGATAGTTCGAGAACAAATTATATCGGAAAATAAACACAAAGTTAACCTACAATGCTGTGATTGAGGTTTAAATGGAAGATATGAAGAGCTGTGAAATCATTCAGCACAGTGAATCACTTCAGACATGTTGCTGTGCTATGAAACTTATTGGAGTTGGAACTTTGGGGCTTAGATATATATTTGTACCTCCCCCAACCTCAACCCTAACCGACACTCAGCTCCTTTAAATTGGTCTCATTTTCCACGGTTCCTGTTTAGTTTGCTATTGAGTGATTCAAGACGGGGGGCAAGGGCCTTTGTAGGGGAAATGATTTTTTGAACGTGCAAAGAGGACACTAGAAATCATCTCCAGCAATTTTGATAATGGGTTTGAAACAGCTGCTCATATTGTCCTGTAATGATGACAAACGATGCCTTGAAAAGACATTACTATCGAAGAGAGGGTGGAGAATGGCCTTGCATAAATTGCTAGTGGAGTATTTTCTAAGATGATTGTGGGGAATTGTGTTTTATTGGCTTATTACCCAGCCTAACTTTTAGCCATTATGCCACTTTCTACAGAGAGGTTTCGAACTCCTAGAGCATTCTCCTCAACAAGAAAATAATTCCCCTGGCAAAACCAGCACAAGGCATGTTGCAGATTTGTGAGACGTCTGGTTTAGCTTTCAGCTCAATGGTGCTCTATAAAAGGGCAAACCACAACAAGAAGCACTGGGCCCTACTGTCTGATATATTTACCAAATTGATATCAGAGGATCCTGAATGTGAGGCACGGCAATATCATAACCTGTAGGAGCTGACATTTTCACAAACGTGACATTTCGTCTCCCCATGCAGGTTCAATAACTGTTAAATGCTCTTTTCAAGGTTAATTGGCTTAACATAACTTGCTCTAGAAGGCAGAGATGGATATAATGATTTTGTGGGGAAAATAAAAATAAGTTTAAGACTGAAGAAGTCTCCATTAGAATGAAATGCTTTGTCCGTGTGTGTCTTCCTAATGCACTGTGTTTAAAGTACAGATGCCCTCGTTGAAAGCCTGAGAATAAAATTGTGGGGATATAGAGTGAAGAGGTTCAATGCCTTGTGTGTCGTACTCTGTGACCACTGTTTTCAGGGACTCATAATAAAATGATCATATTAGGTGCTCTTTCATTCTATGAAGATTGTCATCAAATAATCAGATACAATCGTGAAAAAATTGTTGGTATTTTTTTTTTCTTTTTTTTTTCAAAAAACCAGATCAAAACAAGGAAGGAATGTGTAACATTTGCCGTATCGACAGTAGCAACAAAATCAATCGTTTGCTGTAGCTAAAGCCTCAACTTTTAGCACAGTGGTCCCAAAACATGTGTCATTGACAAAATCAATGTACACAAATGGACAAAACTTGTTCCCTTGTCCAGCAAGGAGTTTAATAGTTCTGAGATGTTTAGTGAGTCTCCCATGTGTTTTAGGTGTTACTTTCACCCGTGCATGTTTACTACTGGATGTATTTTCATACTAAAAGTTTCAATACCTCCCAGAACACAATGCCTGAACGCTGCTTTTAATCTAAAAAAAGGCAGTCAATTTACTCATCTTTTGATAGGATGTTAATAAGTTTGGTTATTAAATGGTTCCAAACTAAGATGAATTGGTATGTTCAAATGCTTTCAAGTTTGATTGCCTAATTTATTATATTTATTTATTTATTTATTTATTTTTATACAGTAAAATACATTCTGTCTGGACCTATTGAACGAGCATGCTTTGATAGTGCAAAGTGTTAAAGATCGTGTTCTATTCATAAGCACCAATCCATACATTCTGTGTGGGATTTTGGTTTCGGTTCATTATTCATATGCCCTTCTTGGAAAATAGAACTTACAGAGCATGCTATAATGGGACCATATTTTGATAAGTGGCAAAATTTCCAGTAAATCTGCCTGTGTTTTCTTTTGTTTAAGTCCCTCAGGATGCTTTTCAATTAGGCCCTTAATGGGTGGCTACGAGTAAGGGGAGAAAGACCAGAATAAGAAGGCCCAAGGGTCTTTTCAGTTTGAGGGGAAAGAGAGAAAAAGACATTGCTTCCCTAATCTAAACACGACAAAAAAGATAGCTTAAAGTCTGACCTTGCAACTGGTGTTAATGGCTTTGCTTCCTCTGATTCCTTACTATTTAGCACACTTTTAACCCCCCCACCGCCTCCCCCCCACACACATACACACAATTCCCCCACCTCCACCACCCCACCCCACCCCGCCGCCTCTAAAAGCTTCCTGGAAGTCTGACATTGTGAGTTAAAATGTAATCTGCAGTGCCTTTTAGCGGTTAAAAAGATGTCGAATTTTTGGAAGAAGCAGAAGATCAAGGTATTTATTTATTATTTATTTGTTTGTTTGTGTGCGGGACTTTGTGGGACTCTCTTTTGTTTTGTAAAGTGCCACTGTTCACAGAAGAAAAATGTATTGATCAAGGATGCATGTTACTGAGCGAGTCAGACCTGTTTCTTGACAAAGCCTTCATATTGCGTTGGGTTATTTCTGTCCCTGGCTTAATGTCATGATGTTGTTTTTATGTATTTGAATAATGTAAGGCATCATATTAAAACAGAGGCAATAATATTGTGACACACTATGGTTGCATGAATGCTACATGTATATCTTTCACAATCTCACATTATTTTTATGATTATGATTATGATTAATATTATTATTAGTAGTAGTAGTATCATCACACGTAGTGGCAGTAGGTGTAGTAGTGGTAGTATAAGTAATAGTTACAGTAGGTGAAATGTTAGTATTCCATGGTATATCAGGTTCTCTGTCCATGATCTTTCCAGGAAAACTTTGTAAATAAGATGCATCTCTTGAGGGTACTTATTCCTGCAAAATAAAGATTGATAGTAATGATGTCATGGGGTTGTATGTGAAATGCATAAATGATACATAATGGTTGTGAATGAGATATCATGTTTATCTTCCTGAGTGATGGAAAACTTGATAAATCGAGAGTGGTAAAGCCTTAAACGAGTTTATCGTCTGGCCTTACGAACTGAATAAAATGATATCTCGCTCATTTAAATTTACACCATAGGTCTCCCTCTGAACACAGCCGTAGTGCCTGTGTCTTTGGTTTCCTGCTATGTAAGGCCTTAAATCATTTTTACTGTTTATGATGGTTTTAAATTCAATTACTTTATAATGAAATTGTTTTTAATTGATACTGCTATTGATCGAGAAACATCAACTGTCGACACGCTGGAGATGTGAGTACTGTTAACTTATTTTTTAAATTATTAATAATTTAGAATTTCATTTTAATTATAATTGGCGTTGTCATGTACTTGGCATAATACACATAATATTGTGTAATACTTTAATGGGTTACTTTATAGAAATTGTTTGTGAACCAAATCATTCATTACAAATAGATTTTTGTGTTAGTGTTAGTCAGCGCAGTTTTTAAAATAATTTTATTGACCAAAAACAAGTTTTTTTTTTTTTTTTATGTCTTAGAGTCTTTTTACTTTACAGTTGTATTATATCTGTTAACCTATGGATGCATAATGGTATGGTGACGTAATTTATATTGTATTATAGTGTATTTGTTGAATGTCATTTTTCCTGCTTAACTTCCTTATTGATACATTTAACATACTTACAATTTATTTATGGAGTAATTGGTAATGTTTATGTGGAAATCAGAATAGTGTATATTAAAGGGAAACATGTATGGTTACTAAAATTATGGTTTTATGTGTCTTTATGTGTTGCTATAGTGTTATTAGTAATTAAGATTTAATAATCATGAAGTTTTGGGGTATCCAGGAAGTTATAACACAACACATCCTGAAATCCTGAAAGGGCATACATGCCAGAGTTTGACATCTAACAATATTTGGCTTTTTTTTTTTTCCTAAGTTGCTTATATGATAGAATTGACCTAGAAAAGTGGAATACATCTGACATCTACACTATAGCAACATGTACAGACACATAAAACCATATTTGTTATTCCCTTCTACAAGGCCCTCTTTGTGATTTTTTTGCTTCAAAATGATATAAAAGCTAACAATGTGTTGTCTGGTTGAAGGCCAGTGACCAGCTGGTTAAGCAGCACTAAGTCTAGTGCTTGCTTTACAGTTGCTCTTTGACAAATTGCAGTGGAGCAAAATGGACTGTTTTTCAGGCTTGTAAATATGTGACAAATGACAGTGCAAAAAGTATTGATTCCAATCACATTGATACAGTGTTTCATACTGAATCCTGCTGTTGAGCTTGGAAATTATCAGTGACAAAAGATGCATAGCCACATAGAAAATGTTCAGTTTTCACAAATCCACTCATCTACTGTGGCTCACAACACCTCAGGATTTGCACGATTCAAAAAAATAAATGAAGACCTGCTGATTCTTTCAAGCTTTGTTCAGTTCAAAGCACTGGTTCCAAACTGTAAAGCTGTATTTAAGTACATAATCACGAAAACAGGCACAAGAGTTCACACAAGATGCACTGACTCTGTGTATGTCCAATTCAGATCTGCAGTATGGACACCTCTTTCATTGTTCCAGCATGCGCTGTTCTTGTTTTTTGTTCTTATGTTGTTTTTTTTGTTTTATTAAATACCTGTCTTCCCCTATAAAAAATAATTTAGGTGTTCAATCCCTTTTAACCTTTCTTTAATTAAAATGAAGCAGCCGGTCTGATGCAAGCCACAATGGTTATTTCATGTTTTTCAATAAAAAAATAAAATCTGATTATTTTGAAATGACAGCCTTAAAGATGATACAAGGGGTTATGTGATGAAAGGTTAAAGCCAGATTTGCAAAGCAGTGCTCCAAAAAAGTGCTGCTGGGGTGTCCCCCACATTAAGGATTATAACTAACTTGCCCTTAAGGTTGCCAAGGCATGTTTTATGCAGTCCTGACCTCAGGAGAGCTCCTGCATGCTGATATATTGACCCTCTCCCCAGCAGCTTAAAGAAACAGGCCATCTGTGGAACAGCGCAGCCTGACAAGTAAGTCAGGCTAACTTCACTGTGTTTTTTATCAGGTCAAGGAAGGATTAAAACAAAGAGATACTCCTTCAGGATTATTGTGCAGCCCCGGCTACGGATTAGTTAGCTTTATTCATGAGTGGCCTGTGCAGGTCCAGCTGAGGCCCGGGCCTCTATGCTGTTTGACTCACCCACATACCTATTATTTTTCTCCATTAAAGTGTGATACACCAGCTGGCAACAGGAAGGTCAGGCAAGCATCAATGCTGCTACCAACCCCTCATTATGAAGTAAGGCTGCTGGGCAACACCATAATTAGATGGGGGTTTTATTTGTCCTCAGTCGTACCCAAACCCTATGATTGGCCTATTCAAGCCAGGTCAGGGATCATTGTTTTGCCTCCTCAAGTGTATATTTTTAAAAAGGGCTGGCAGCCATTTTAAGGACTGTGGGCTGCTGAGAGAAGTCTATAATTAGCAGGGGGTGTCTTGTTTCGTTTTTTTCTTGGACACCTCTTCTTGGCTCTCGTACAACCTCCGGCCATTGTCAGCAGAGTAATCAGCCTTGTAAAGTCAGGTTGCTCCATTCTTACGCCTCCCTGTGTGGATCTGCTTCCCCCCCCCTTTTTCTTTTTTCTTTTCTTTACCAAGCTGGGAGCCATTTCTGCTGCTTCACTTGACTGATCAATGGTCAACACCGTTCAATGATGATATTGACTCAGAACATCAGCAAAAAATGTAGGCTTTATCGTAGACTCTGGCCTCCAGGGGGGGAGAAAATGCAAATCCTCAGATTTGTTTCCCTTTCGGAAAATTAAAAATAAATATCGATTTCCATAATGCAGAGATCTTTTTGAATTTAACTGAATAAATAACCATCATAAGGCCTGAAACCACAGATTTGCCAATATTGCAGATTGGATTACATTCTACCATTCGCAGCTGCAAACTTTTGTGTCGTCTTAATGTTTTTCTAATGTTTTGTGCATTAGTCCAGAGATGGAAATAAGATTCCTGTTGCATAGCAGTTTTTTTTCACAGTTTCTTGTACAAATAACAGCGGTGAATAAAATTTGTTATTTTAATTCTATGTGTTTCTGAGGGTGAAAATGTGGTGACTGTAAGGTAACAAGCATGAAATATGCATTTTACAGTAGTATGCAACAGCCAGGAGCTCATAAAGATCAAACCATTATGCCATTGGATTGTTATTTAGATTCCTGTAAAATAAAATAAATTATCCTTATTATCCTGACACTCGGTGGGATGGACGACCATTGTTCTGAGCCCTAATCCCAATGGTCTCCTAGAACACTGCAGCCATGTTTGCTGAATATGATCATGATCATATCTTATCCATGTGCCAAACTGGCAGGAACTGTGACTAGCTTCTGATTTGATGCAATACATGTGCAGCAAAGAGAGTTATGTCACAATACGTTGGGTAAAATATTGTGTGTCTGTGTGAGAATATGTGTGTGTGTGTGTGTATATATATATACACACACACATTGAACTTCTGTTACTCCTAATATGTAATTGTATTAGCTCACACCTTTACCATAAAGCTTAACAAGATCTTGAGTAAACTTGTTTTATTCAGTATTCAGGCTGAACAGAGAAACATTCACCAGCGATGTGTACAAAGCCTTGTAATGTTAATCCCTGCAAAATGCCGTGGAGACACATAAAGGAGTCTTTTCATACAAGGACTATCTATTCATTCATATATAATGGGATTACTCTACTGTATGCAAGGGATTGCCTCTCCATCAGCCCTCATTCTGAATGCTATTTAAAAAAAAAGGTTAAGTGCTCACATCAGCCACCTATTATCTGAAATATTTGTTGGGGACATGAGCTGTTACACTATGTAGTTGTTGTTCCACATGCAATTTACTCTGAAAAGAGTATGTGTGTGTGTGGGGGGGGGTGGGGGGGTGATTGAGTGGGGGTTTCAATAATTGCACAACATTTTTCATTTCAATTATAATTTTATCTCTTTACTCAAAGGAAATGATGCCCCCCCCACTGTGCGACAGATAAAATTATTAATAAATGCCTGTTTATTATGTAGTTATGCTGTACATGTCCACAGGGTGTACTGGAAGGCCTTGTGTATTTAGTCGGTGATTGTACCAGCCCCAGACCATGCCAGCATCGCATCTCTCTCTCTCTCTGAATGCTCCTTCATGCTCCGCTGGACTCCGATTCTTAAATATGCTGCTGTGGCTGAGTCAGCTGTGATCCACTTTGTGTAGCACTTTTCACACCCTCAAGTAAAGTTGCATCAAATGTTTTTTAGATCTAATTCAGGATGGCCGACTCCTTTATCATAGAGACATGTGTTTACAGATGTATTGTTTTTATGCTTGCAAGATTTTATTTAAGTTTGCTATAGGTTGATGATGTTTCCCTTGGAATAAAACAGGATGTAATAGAATAGACTATTGTATTTTAGTGATTGTTAATCCATATAAGTCACATATATTTAATACATATTAAACCATATGAGATGTTTTGTATAACAGTGTCTTCTAATTAACGTAAGAAGAAGAATCCATTTTTTTTATATAATTGCTTCAACCAGAACAGGGTCATCATTGTCATAATAATAATAATAATAATAATAATAATAATAATAATAATAATAATAATAATAATATATGATCCACAGCCCTTATCTTGGTCCCTCTAATACAACCAAACAGTACGTGCCTAGTTTTGACTGACAACCCTCAACATACATTGAAAAAAACTTCTACGGTGTATAATTTGCTTCGTGCATGGCTTGCTAATTAAGTAAATAAGGCAATGCTCAGTATTTGTATTGCTGTGTTTACTATGCAGATTTCAAACAATGTTTTTTTCCCAAAAAAACTGTTTCTGTGGTCAATCAATAGTGAATACTGTCAAACAATGCACTGGCACCTGACACTGATTAAAAACAAACAAACATATCTCTTTAGAATAAAAATGAACATTAACAGCCTTTATCTTATTTGAATGATATCATAAATATATCTGTGTAGAGAGTGTATTGCATATCAGAGGAAAACCGGTCCCAAGCTGCATGAATGAATACCTTACTGTCTTCTTTAACTTGTTTAACTGTTAGTCATCAATTCTCATATTGTTCAATAATGTGTGTAAATGATCCTGTCTAGGCCAGTTCACCTTGACTCTTATTGCAGAAGTGTCATGAGGAAGAAAAAAAAACTTTAATTGTGTGAATACAGATCAGTTGCCTGACCTGTTTGTACCTTTTTATTTAATTATATATATATATATATATATATATATATATATATATATATATATATATATAAAAAATGAAAACTGAAAGAGTATTGCTTTTTAACCCCAGGCAAGAAGCAGAGAGAGTAATGGGTAACGTTTGAGAAAAGACTTCTGTTATGCAGTAAGTGCTGTGTGGAGTTCAAAAACGGCTTTTCTTTAAAATGTAGCATCCCCTTTGAGACCTCATTTAGGCTGTACATCAAACCTCCATATATTAACAGTTCCTTCCCACAAGGAAGAGGCAAAAAAAGTATCTGACTCCATTGAAATATCTTCATTTCATCCAGAATTATCCCTGTTTCTCTAAATCTTCGGGGTAGTTCAAGGGAACCATGTTTACTTTTTTATCCTTTGAATGCTTCAAACCCCCAGAAGTGTTTGCGGTTAGGTTTATTATACCTTATCTGTAAACAATTTGGCAGTTTCACATTCAGATGTCTTCTCTGAAATGGGTTTTATTTTAATAGGACTTTAAAGGGAAAAAACTAATAGGTTAATGAAAATAAAATTGTTGGTGGAAAAGGGATTGAATCTTTGGGGATCCAACAAAAAAGGAAGCCTTAGTAGGTAGTGTTGTAAATGTTTTGCAGTTGCAGCGGTAACTCATTTTACTAAAGACCAACACTTCACCAATAATACACAGTTTCTATACTGAGTATATACCTTGAGCAGTTGACACCATCATAGGATTAGGTGGTTTAGTAATAATCATGCAACTAAATAATTAATCTTAGTAGGAAACTGAAAGACCAATTTGACTAAAATATTAGGGTATGAAAACAAATCTTTTAAACAACAAATCTGGATGTAAGAATCCTATATGTTAAGCCCTTCCTTCTGCCGAGGATTGGCTTTTTGAAGTAGAAAGAGACACAACTTACTGAACTAATGTTGACCGCATTGATTTGAGTAGCTCAGTCAGCTCATCAAGCCCTGGGGGAAGATTGTATTTAAGGACAAACAAAGTAGATGGACCAGAACAATGTGCTCTGCGGCCAGTGCCCAGCTAAAGCGGTCATTTGCAAAACATCGAAACCCCAGTGTCCACCGTCTGAACAGCTCACCCCCAGGACCCCTGCAATAGAGCAGCAGGGCGCAAGCAAGCATGGCTGATAGGCTTTCTAAGGGGATTATTTAAAGCTTTGATTTATTTATCCCCCCCCCCAAACCAACCAAATGTATGTCTGAGGTAAAACACAAGAGCTGCTTCGTCAGTAAGCAGGTGAATACAGGGGAGGTAAGGAGAAAAAAGTGAGAGTGACCTAAAACTATTACATGACTTGTTCTGTGGCCTCTTCTCTCTCACGATTTCTGTGTATTGAGGTATTGGTGTGGTTCTAAAACCACGGGCAAACCCCCTGCACTTCTGTATTTAAATCAATTGGTCATAATTATCTTTCTTCCCACTGCATTAGGAGGTTTCTTGGATCTTCGTTGATACAGAATTATTGGTCAGGACTCAAATTAAATACAATGCCACCTCAGACAGGCTGATTAGTCCATTTAAAGTCATGCTCAGTTTGCCTTTCAATGTGATCCGAAAACTCAATAGATGTGGGAGAGCTGGAGCTTTGTCATAGCAAGGTAGTCGATGCGCCGCAAAAGAGAAGATTCACAGTATTGAACTCCCTTTGTAAGTAAAATTCAAGGGGGTTTGAAATTAACACCCTCCAAATACAACCTTTTTGCAAGCTTAAGAATAAAACATGATTCTCTTTGATTCATCTGCCTTTTGAAGGTAATTTAATGGAAAAAGGTGAACCCCAAAACAAGATGGAGACATAATCACTTTACACTGCTCTCCACTGTGACTCGACATTACTCTCAAAAGTTCAAAATGTTTTACTTCAGATTTTCAGTGATTTTGTTCCTAAAGTTTGTATGTATGTAAGGAAATATATATTCGCTCAGCAGATCATAGAATTTCAACAAAATCCACAAGAAGGGACCTGCCAAAAGTAATAATAATAATAATTATACTTATTAAAAAAGAAAACTTGTTTGTATGGATTATAATGAGGTGCAGAACCACTGTAGAGTTTTGTAGGACCTCCAAACATATGGGTGACAAAACCAAAACGCCTTCTGCGTGCTTAATAAGCCTACGGGCTCTGTGACAATTGTATAAAACTGCAATAGTTTTTGTGTTGTGGACAATCGGTCACAGGGGACTAAACTGAAACCACTTAAATCTTGTGATTGAAGCTGGATTCTAATGCAGGTCTCCCGAGTTGAAAGACTTGGTTTAAGACCATCACACCTCCTGGTCCCTTTTAAATGTTGTTTTAAACAGAGAACAAAGGAGCTAAAAGAGTACAGAGAAGCTCTTCTAAAAATCCACTTCAATGTAAAAAAAGATTTGAAAACATCTTACTGACAAAAGAATGTTAGTAGAAGGGATGACCTTGAATCTGAGATTGGGTGAGGAGCCGACTCTGGGAGCCCGAGTAATCCTTGCATGAACAGAGCTTTAACATTAAACGTCTCATTTTTATGCGTTAGGTAAACATTAATTAGAATGGGTCAGGGAAGTCAAATTTGTAGCTTCTTGGACCTGAACTTCACAGTTTTTATGGGAACATGAGAGGCCTTAAATGCCTAAGCCTGTTCTCACAGGTGTTGATTTGAAAGGCATTTAATAGGTTGTAGATGATAATCCAGCCGTTCATGCAGAATATTGATGTAGTGGTATTCCTCGAATCCCAAAGACACACTCTCACTGCTGCACCGAATAAGTATTGTCTACTTTGGATAATGCTTTAATTTGAGCACAGTACACGGTGGTGAGATATAAAGACGCATCTGGATCGTCATGTAACCATAGAACAATCTGGTTGGGAACTTTTTTTATTATTTTTGTTGTGGTTGTGGATGTAGTGCCTTGTAGCACATTTTAGAAATACTACTGAAGGGTAGCTGGTTGGATTTGCATTGAAGTAGAAAAATACTTAAATTTCACCTTTTTAAGTTGCTTCAATATATTATAAGAAAAGTTGTCTTTTTTTATTGGTAACATTCATTTTTAATATAAATGAATAATAAATTCCTTAATGTAGACACTGAACAGGTAGCAAGACAAATGCTGATTTCTAGATAGATACATAGATATTTAGACAGACATGCAGATAGACTAAAGCCTGTTATATCTGTACATTCACAGTTTTCCTAGCGTCTGTAACTATGTACCCTGTCAGTCCTTTCTACCATTACATTGGGCTAATTTTCACTGGTTGTTGAGCAGCAGAAGGATCCATATTTGTTTATTAAAGCCAAGGATGTTCACAGTTACACCTGTAGTATCAAGGGGAATAGAAACAACAGCGTTTGGGAAAGCATGACTTGTACCCCTGTGCTTGACCACGAAGGACATCCTATCACTTTGGCCAATTGATTTCTCTTGGTGTAGCGAAGCATTAACTAATGTGTAAGACTATATTAACACATAGCTGTCATGGGAAAGGTAAGTGTGTTCACATGTCCAAGCGTTATATTTGGGTTGAATAACTTGCATTTTGTCCTACACTGCTTTAAGAGCATGTTTTGTGTGTGTTCATGTTTCATTCTTTTTTCTTTTACAAAAAATCTCTTGGGAATTTTCTTTTTTTTCTTTGTCCAGTTGGACATTGCTGTTGGAAAACCAAGATAATTTTGTAAGTGGACAGGAAAATGTTCAGTGATCCTGTAACAGAGTAAGCAATGTAAAGATTCAATAATGTGAAAATGCTACAAATGAAAATGATTTTCCGTGGTATGCAAACAATCCATACATTTTTAGAAAGTATTTGGCGAGTACGAAAAAAAAAACACATCTTGAGAAGAAGATAAAATGTTATTACAATGTGAAATATTCTGAACAGCTTTTTTTTCAGCTTGTTTGTTGACAAAGCTGTGAGTTCTTTACATTCCTCAGCTATGCATACAACGTAGATTAGTCTTTTTCTATCTCCTAGATAGTTTTGCAGGTTTGTGTGCTTGGGGACAGTTAATCAGAAATCCTGTCAATGTAACACAAAAAACAACAGAAGTGATAGTCTCTGATATATGGTACTGATGTGCTAATGCATACAATGTGAGCATAGACGTCCTTCTTGGCAAAGAAAGATGCAACCGGCTCACTTTTCACAGGAGTACAATAACATGCGCCATTGCCCCATGTCAGTGCAAAATATCCTGAGGTAGATTTCATGAAATTGTTACTGCACTCATTGGATGATGCATCCATCTGTCACAAGGGCAGTCATGGGCATTGCTAGACCAATGGGCCATTTGTCCTCACCCCTGTAGTTCTAAGGCTGAGAGTGTAATGGTTTGGAGACAAATCCCTTGTCTCCCCAAAATGCATTGCATGTTTTATGTGAATGTCGCTCATATGTTTTGGGTTTTCTTGGGTTTTGGTTATTTTTTTTTTAATGTTGTGTTTGTAGCTCTGAAAGGAATTGAACTGAACCTCACAGCTCACACCTGACAGAGCATTCTGAGCATGTGTTTACATATTACATGACTAAATAAAGTCCTATCTACAGTTTTGAATAGTAATATAAAATAATAAAACTGTTTTGATATAAAGCATTCTCACATCTAGAAGTAGTAGTAATATTATTATTAATAATAAATAAATAAATAAATAATACCATCTTAAAAGAATATAGATGATTACTGAAAAAAACTGTTTCTTAACATAAAAGGAATTAGGAAAGTGGCAGTTCTTAAGGGAAAAAGGAAAATCAATGATCATCAATATTTTAGCTCAAATATATTTGTGATGGGGTTTTTCAAGACAAAACCACAGAGGTTATCTATATAGAGAAAGCCATCCAAATGCAACATTGTTTGAAGATGATACAGACACATAATCTGAGCTGTAGTCCTGTACAATAAGAAATTAAAACCTTTGTTGTCTCCATACTTTGCCTTTGTATTATAACTTTAATACTGTTTTATGATTATATGGGGAAGGATTCAAAAGGTGAATTTGCTTCCTGTTTCCATTCCTGAACTATAATAGACTCAGCATCACCATATTACTCCAGGAATGTACATGATAAAAATGATCTTGATTCTATATTGATCTTCGAGGTTGAATACTGTGTTAGAGTACAGAACAGGCCCGATATCACATTGCACCTAATATCAAAATAATAACCAGAATCTTTATTGTTTAATCTTTGAACTGTGACACTGCACTATAATGCCAAACTGAGAGATCTGAGACGATGCATGTCCTTCATCAGTAGGTGAATTTTAAGCCCTAACAACAGCCTCAACCCAAACCCTAGCTAATACAAACATTTTAAAGCTAATTAAATCTAAAGGTTTATCTATGAACACCAACATATCAGAATCTTTATTCTGAACTGTGATACAGGAGAGACGTAAATATTTTATTTTTTAATATTCATAGCAAATCTATGTATTCCCATCCTTGTATTTTTTACAATGGCAACCTACACAATAATGCATCTTCTGCTTTAGAGAAAGAAGAGTTTCTGACTAAATCAAGGTTAGGATACATTTCAAGGACAAAGTTGTTGAATTGCATTTGGAAGACAAATGCTTGAATTAAAATGGGCTTTAAAGAGTGCTGATTTAGATAATTAAAGCACAATTAATTTTCTTCTTCCTTACTTCTATTAATACTAATTCCATTACTACTATTGTCTCTGTAGTCTTACCAAAGTCATTTCGTGGTCCTCCACCAACCTCCAGGCTCTGAACAGACCCAAACAGAGGAGTGTCTGTTGACAGAACTGTGTGTTCAAATGTTCATGTGCCATTCAAGTAAATAACTTATTCTCCCAACATTATGAGGTGATCCCAGTTGGGTCTGATAATCAACATTTCTTTCTGTGATCCAGACCAGAACAGTGGGCCCATTCCTCATGTGTGCACTGACCTTGTGTTGAGAGTGTTCCATTTGGAAAATCCATTATTATCATTACATACACTTTGGAGAAGTGTGAGGTTGCCACTTTAGATAAAAGAGTCCATGAATTATTGACTTAATGAGGTAATGTTGGTTGATTTCACAACAAGCTCTTTAGAATCTGACTGCCACTTACAAAACATAATAACAGCTTGTGTCGACGAAGAAAACAATCTGCAGAAGCACATTAAAGTAGCAAGTCGGTATTCAGTTGAGTCCAAGTAGATGTACTGGTAAGAATTTGCTTTTGTCCAGGGTGCCATTTTAAAATAATACAAAGTTAAAACTTTAACTTTATATTGGTTTTCAAGAATTTCGCAGTTGTCTGAGTGAATTTTCAAAGTGGTTTCTATAATGTTATTTTGTTTTACTGTGTTGTCCTGGTGTGACTTTTTGATTGACAAACACAATGTTGGTTGTTGTAATGCAACAACAGGTCAAAGCAGTGAAGTTGCAGTTGCATCCCAGTCAAATGAATAATTTAGACAATTTAGTGCAAGAGGTAAGACAACTATTGTTAGCTCTAAACATTTTGTACATGACAACAAAACACTTGACAAGTAATATACTGCATTAATGATATGTCTGTAAGATATATACAGACCTGATAAGAGAGTGGAATAAACACAGATTGCAACATTTTCAATTGCAGATTGCAACTCCAAATAAATGTCAAACTGCTTGTTAGAAGATTATTATTTTTTTTGTCTCCACAATATTATGGCTGTGTATAGGCAAATGGATCACATCCTACACACAACATATGTTGAACTAGATTTTAAGGTTCATAAGAGTTTGATCAACATGCTGTGAATTAAATGGCAGCTGGTTGAAATCTGAAGGAATCGGTTTGGGTTTTATTTGGGAATCCTATTATTTTCTGAATGATTAAATGAAATACGTTTCACAGAGTTGCAGCTGGCTTTGATGCAGACTGACAGCAACTTTGACTGTAAACAACTGTTGTCTTGTGTTTGTTTCATCATTATTAGTTTGTTAATTGGCTGAACTTACACTGCCATAAATCTGTGTAGCTTTTTCTGGGAACATTGTAAAGGTTCCAGATGAAAGAGTTCTCAGAATTGATTTGTTCCTGTGCCCTTTTGCATATGATTGCATTGCTTCTGGTCTGAAACCAGACTTCTCCTTACACAATGTCTTTATCCAGAGTGTGTACACAAAGACTACAGCTGGGGATTTCTTAAATATCTCCAACTGTGACTGCCTTTTAACCCATTAATAGCATGCTACAATTCTTGTATTTGACATATTATTATTATCATTATTATCATTATTATTATATTGGATACAGTATATAATAACTAAGAAATAAAGGGTTTTGTGTGTGCATGTATTCAGGCATTTAATCAAACCATTCAGTAAAAAAAATACAAAGAAATAGCAGTAGTTGTAGTAATATGTGTATTTATTAATTGAAAAGCTTGAATCTGTATTTTTAACTTGAACAGGTTGCTATAAAAGGTTTTGCTTCACAATAGAGACATATATGTCTCAATAATATCTTATGAAACATACAGCCTACCACTCTTTAATTAATCTTTCAAAAATAAATAAATATGTCGGAACCACCGGTGGTTAAGACTCAACACAGAGGCGGTGCATAAAAACACTGTGGGTTTGAGAGATCTATAGTGTATAAAAATAACCTATTCTCCACAGCTCTGCAGACTAAAAGCCAGAGAGTTCACATGTGAGATTTACTGGAAAAACTAATTGTGTACACCCGACCGACATTGATCACAAGAACACATGGCTAGCTGGAAGCAGTCCTTGAATTCAGAAGCAGACAGGGGCTTCAAATCTCAGCAGAACAAACGATACATTTTTATGTGAGACACACATTTTGCTACCACAGGGGAACACGTACACTGCTGGGCTCCTGTTCTTATTTATGTATTTGTTTGTTGTCTTCTTTCAAGAAAGCCTTTCTTCCGGTTTTATAGTTTGTTGTTCTGTTGTTCATTTTTTAATTATTTGGTTTTCATATATATATATATATATATATATATATATATATATATATATATATATATATTTTTTTTTTTTTTCTTTTTTTTTACTTCACCCAACTCTGTCTAAACACTCCTTCTGAAGGCTTAGCCCTCATTCAGTCTCTTAGAAAAGCCCATTTCAATCATAACAGACCCATTACATTTGTTTAAACTCATTTGCGCCTTGAACAGAATGTATTTTTGTTCATATTCTGTATATGTTTATAATGTCATAGGTATGTTAGCTAAAAAAAAAACTAAAAACTAAGCATTTCTGTAGCGAGTGTGAGTGTTGTGTAGTTCGTGCTGTAGCCAAGGATGAACAGAGTTGTCAAGGTGATACAGTGTGCAGTAAGTGCCATTTTTCCACCAGAGGGTCCATGCTATTATGGTCATCACTTCAAAGTACTGTACAGAGCTCTTTTAAGGGTCAACACTTCTGCTTAGCTCACACGTGAAAACTGTAAAACATTTTCTGTAAGACACACTGGGGATCATGTCCTGGAAAATATACAATGACCTTGTAACTGGTGACAATGTGCCTTTCATTCTCAATCAGAGAAAAAGGAGTCATTCTGTAAGATGCCACTGATGTCTGCTCAGATCGTTCCTACCGGGTGTTATGCATGAGATTCAGGCGTACAATTTAAAGATATTTTGTGCAAAACTAAAAATAATAATAATACATATAATAAAACAAAACTGTAGTATTGTGGAAGCAGTTCTTACATATATAAATGAGTATCGAATTCAGAACTGTTGCAAACGGGAAAAGCATTATTTTACAGTCTGCTTTTCCAGAGATTAAATGTTAGCAGGGATGTAAATTAGACCTAGATGATAGATTGATAGATTGACCTAAATACAGTATTAAATAATAATAATAACAATACAATAAAGCATTAATTAAAAATACTTAGCTTAATCTGTTCAATCAAGAGCATTAATAAAAGCATTAGAACAACCCCCTCATTCATCCAGTGTACTGCAGCATGTAATAATTTGGATTAATCATCCTACTGAGAAAACCACAAGGGGCACGCAGCTAGAGTCATGCACATGAAAGCTTCAGCAGCCTGATGGCCAGTGACAGAATATCTTACTGTATTCTCTGTTTTACGTACAGTGTGTTTTCTTGTTTACCGTCGTTATCCACTGATATTTGAGTTCAGCATTGACCTCAAGCCACGTGACACTAAACACTCTTCGTTTCCTCAGTCATTAGCAGAAAGGGATGGCTCAGGGCACACTGTCACGGCCATTTGTCTTTTTTCTGAAGTGCCACTTTCTTTGTAAATCAAACAGGCCAATCAATAGGGCAATGAGGAAGGTGGACTTGCAGCTCTGTGAAAATGTCTGTCTCGCTATGTGGCTGCAGCGTGAGGGAGCCTGCTCTGTTCACACGAGCCTCGAGCACAAAACAACAAACTGCATCAGAAACAAGACTAATTAGGGGTCTGATACAGCACTTGGGTTGTAATAGTACTCATAAGAATGGAGATGCTCACTAAAAAATCTTAATCAAATCATTTAATTCCTAATTTCTGGTAATTTTATGCTGCTCCTATCAGCTGGTGACACTGAAAAAGTCCTGTTGAATCTGGCCCGGGCAGGGTAATTATGCCTCTGTGCACGGAGCACTGATGTAACTGTTACCATTTTCTTGCATGCATTTCAACTGCCCCTAAATGGGATCGTACATTGTATATCATACCAGACTTTAGTTTCATTTACTTCAGTTAGAACTTGTATAATATAATGCTCTTTTGTAAACAGTTTCACGTGTGAGAGAGAGGGAAATACATGTATTGTGTGACTACTTCTCTTTAGCTTGATGTGATGGAATCACCTGGATAAGATTGTCTGCTAATTAATTAATTAATGATTAAAAGAAAAATATATAATCACTAGAGGGAGGAATACCTCTGCACTTTGGCTTATCTTTAAGGAGTCACAGCTGTTTAATGGTGAGGGTTTGGATATCTATCTGATATTTTTATTCGTTGTTAGTTTTTGTTGTTTTTGTGCTTGTTAACTAACTCTTACCTAACTAATTTTAATAATGTGAGAATTAAATTGTGAGCAAAATCTGGGTTCTCACCATCACAGGGTAACCAAACCATGATTTGAAATATTTAGTCCTTAGTCTGTCAGAATACATAATGGTTTCCTTAGGCCCTGTGGTTCATGGAAATGAATGCATGTGATTTCAGCATCCTCCTCCTGGTGGAGAGAAACAAGGGATTATTTGCAGACTAGGCTTAATCTATTTAACCAAGTTAATGGAGCAGGCGTAGAAAAGGTGAAAGGTCACTGTGATTTTCCCCATGTCATGTGAATCAAAAAGTATGCAACATAAGGTATTCTCCAACACAGAATAAAACACCTTATATTCATTACCCCAAATCATTTTGCTTGTGTCCTCTGTGTTCACACACCAAGTCTAGGGAAATGTATTATAATTGTTTGTTTGTTTGCCATAGAAAAAAATAGTACAATGCTATTACAAACTTGAGCAAAATTTGATTTTTAGAATTTTTGGTTTAAAAAAGATTAATTGTGAACAAGGGGCAGTACTGGAGAAGGCATCATTTTTATGCTGAAGTAAAAGACAGTTTCAAAATATGTTTACAAATATTTTTTAAATGACATACATACACACACACACATATAATATTGCTGTATGTCCATGCTTTTATTATTTCAGCCACAGTAGAGGCCACAGAATCCCTTAATTTCTGCTTTCAGATTAAGATGTCAAAAGGTGGTCCACAGGGGGAAGGACAGTGTGATTAACCAAAATGAGGCCTAAGTCAAGAGTAGCAGAGACCTCTGGGAAATTAAGGCACCAATTTTCACTGTCAAGATCAGCCATGATAGGGAACCACATCCCTAGCCACAAGCCACCCCCTCGCCTGTACCTTCACACACAGAACTCATTCAGCAGCGTGGTATTATCCTGTTTCCAATCTGGGAATCATCCGACGCAGCCCCCGAATGCAGAGTGCACAATGTACATGTTTGTTCACTTTGTAAAGATGATAATTCCCACGCAGCCAGCATTTAGGATTCGTACAGGTCTTCAGAAGCCCTCCCACCTTGTGCCATAGGTAATGAACGCCTGACTCGGTAGAGCTCATCTGAAATGCATGGACGCGTCCTCCTCATGCGAGGTGCTACTGTGTTCGCAGCTTTCCAGCTGACTGAGGCCGAGCCACTCGATGGTGAAGTCTATTTTCATGAGGGTGTTTATTTATTTATGTATTTATTTATACAACAGCAGAGAGTTTAACTCTCACTCTGTATAAAACTCCTAACTTTATCTTCTGCACAGAGAGCTGAGAAAGGAGGAGAAAGAATTTGAGAGCTTGGAAATAATGATTTTATTTGGAATAACTGCATGTCTGAAAGTCTTTACTTCTGTAAATTAAGTACATTACTTCAAATAATTGGGAAGGTTGAAGATTATATGCTTGGTTATCATTGGAGCATAAAACCTAGATGCGTTTGAAAACAGAACATACTTTGCACAATGTATTCTTATGATACTAAACATATAACATCTAGAAATCTTACAATGATCCCATGAATTATCTTGTTGTATTCCTCTGAACATGCACGTCCTAGGTGGATATCAAATGTATGTATTTAGCCTCTCCCCAATTATGATTACAGCTGCGTTTTTTTCACTCAGCTACCCTTGGAAAAAACCTTCCACACAGAACGAGCCACTCAGCTCCAAGTTTCCTTCTGTTCATCGGCTTGTCACTCTGAAAACCAATAACCTGATCACTCTCATTCCAGCCAATTTGCTTAACACCTTTATAGTAGGCTGATCACTTGAAAGTCAAGAGTATAGATTATAGACAAAATTCTCATCCTTGCTAAGTCTATTATTAGACCTGAGGGGACTACTATGTTTTCTTGTGGATTGTAATTTCTATTGACGTTTTTTTTTTAATATAAACGGGTCAAAGACAAATATCTTTTAAATGTAGTCTTTTCAAAGAATTAGGCCAAAAATCACTTAAACTCCAACCCTAAGCATCACCCTCACTCAGAGCCTTTAGTAAATGTGTTTTTGTCAGAAATTGACAGATTTCTGCATTGTTTACTTACTTATGAATGACTTCATTGGGTTTAGATTTTCCCCATTCCGGATCTTTAGTTCTTTATTCTAGTCAGAATTCTCTTGCAGTATCGCTCACTTTAATTCTCTTTTTCTGCAGTATGGATATCTAGGTCAGATCTGGCGAGGAGTAATTTATTACCTCTTTTTCAGAAATAAAAAATAAATTCTTGTCAATGGCAATACTTCATATATAGAATCTCCTGTATCTACAAAGACTGCTATTAGCAACAAAAAAGGAAATGCATGATATTGGTAGACACATTACACTTATCCATTGCATTTAAAATCTCCCAGTGACACGACTTTAGACGGCGTCTGCCCAGCATGAATACTCATCGGAGTGAACCAGCCAATAATCAATAAGATGGTGTTGAAAAATGCTTTCCAATCAACAGTGACTAACCGAAGAAAACAAATGCACTGCTTGTGAATTGCCCTAATGCTGATGAGCAGTATGCCATTGCTCTGTCTGATTCTTCCTTTCGCAGATGTCCACTGGTCTGTAAATAATTTTCACTCAGTCGAAGACAGCTTCACGTCTTGATATGCCTTGTGCCCATAGTTTAGTTTAATTAAAACCAGGGAATATTTGACTGTTCCTAAAACCATGGAGAGACAATAAATTGTGTTTAAACTGTAACCTGGTTTTATTTTTAAATAAAGCAATATTTTATTGACCTTATTCTGTCCTGCAGTTGGATTTGGCAGTGAGTGTTCCTTTAATTGATTTCCAATAATGCCTGTTTGGTGGAGGTTCATTTGAAACGCGGTTGCTCACCTCAGCCGTGCTGTCATGATCGCTCACTTAGAACTTCTTAAAGAGACCCGCACCCTGAACCTTTCATTAACACACAACGCCGTGGCTTCTGAATGTGAGGTAAAGAAAAAGCTTTGACACCCAGAACTTTCTTCGGCTTAAATAATACAGGTTCAGTTTGTTGCTGGTGTCTAATTTATGTGAAATGCGGAGTAACAAATAATTTCATTGTTTGGACAATCTCATTTCACCATCATTATTTTATCACATGCAAAAGCACAAAAGTAACAAGATAAAAGCTGGACTAATACTTTTTGTCGTTGTTGTTTGTCTGTTTTAATAATTGCACTGATTCTGGAAGACATGTTTTGTGCGGCTTTATTGCAGTTCTTCGCTGAAGGGAAGAGCCAGGCTTTTGTGGCCGTGAATCCCCCTGAAACACAGCATGCTGATGTCCACTTCTTATTAGAGGCCTGCGGGTCTTTCAAAGGTACATGCAATCATTTTTTTTTTCTATCACCTCAACCACACCAGGAGGCTATTCACTAACCCCAGAGCCTCACGCTTCAGGTCACATCAGGGGTCAATGGCATTCAAAACCAGGATCACCCGACTCCCTGCTTTCAGCTGTAAACTATTAGGTCACACTCGCCTTCCATCTGAATCCAAGGACTGCATCCACAAGATAACAGCCGCTAGATATTTCCCCCTCTCCCTGCCTTCTCTCTGGCCAGCAAGTGCTACATCGAGGTAGATTTGCACTGGGAACTGAGCCTAGACCTCTCCTGAACCCATTTTGCAGGTAACCTTTCAAGCTGCCAAATCAGAATGATTTTCAATCAACTCAGATATAACCAGAAATTCCCAAGCCTCCAATATGTTTCCCCAGAAGAACGATCTTGTTTGTACTAAGGCTTCAATAATTCCTTCAGAAAAAAGGAAAAGGAAGAGAAGCGAGAAAAGAAAACCCTACACCATTTGGTATTTACACATTCAAGGTTGGCTACATATTTTAACTTTTTTTATTTTTGACAACAGTCCTCTGCCCAGCCAGTGTTTTGTATCGTAATCTATTCATATCTGATTTCCATCTTGAAATGTTTACCCTACAAAGCCAGTCCAGTTGATTGAAGCATATAGAGGCCTAGTTTTGGTAATCTACTTCAGTCTATTCGGGTGCATTACGAGACAGTCCAATTCAATATTGTCCACTTCAGTATTAATTTGTCTTTTCAGCTATTTCAACACAGAATGGAGTCTGTGGCCTCTGCCGCAGCTCAGCTCAGAGCCTCAGACCCATCCGTCATTGTATTGACCTGATGGGAATGACATCCTATGGTTCCTTGCTCACAGATTGGGTTCCTTTGTGACCACATAACTTGATCGGGAACATTTTAAAGATCTTTGTTTTCTTTACAGTTTAGAGTGCAGAAAGCTAACGTGGAGAATTATCCCTAAAGGTGAGCAGTGAGTTAGAAATTAATCTAAATTTCAGTTTTCCAGTGTGTAGATGTGTTAACAAAATGCAAACAACCAAACAAATGAAAAAAGGCAGCAATCACAGACAGTACAGTGCTTAAATCCTGATAGCATTCAAATTTGAAATGATATTGCGCCAGTTATTTTCAAATAAAATACTGGTGTTTCCTGGAAAACCATTATTATGAAGCAGTCCCTTTCCTGATCTTGTGTGGTGTGGGGCGTTATTCATGATCTTTGGCCTGAGGGAAATTGACTCCTCACAAGGGCATCAAGAGTAGTCACCTTTGACCTCAGGGTTGGCTATAGAAAGCCACCTTGAATTGGATTCTAACCCTATGATTTCATAAACACATACATCATATATCTGAGGTTAGACCCTAAAATAGTTTTTATTTATATATTTTATTTATTTCATAAGATATATACATCTCTCTGTGCATGGAATTTGCAAGAGTCAGTAGTGCAAACCAACGTAATGTTTCTTAAAAAAAAATTAAAAAATGTTAGCACAGTGTGAGATAGATCAAATATGAAAGACACTGGGAAATTACTGTAAATTAAATGTCCATTTTAACTCCACTGCAGGCCCAAATTCAGAACTAAAGTATGCCGCGGGGTGTTACACTTACAGCATTTTAATATATTATCAGTTAAGTGAATAGAAAATGGACTTAAACATCAAGAAGTGATTCACAGTGGTACAAAATGTAACGGTGCATCTTTTAATTGAAATGTAAACACATCAGGGTACTTCGATGATCAAGGTCAAAAACAAAGCCTACGTCCCATGCTCTTGGTCAAGGTTGAGGGGGCAGGGGAGGAAGATAATCATTCATCCTTCCTCTACTACACAATTCAAATATTTTTGCCAAAGATGTCTGTGAATTGCAGGAACAAATTAGTGCAAATTGTAAGACCGCTCTGAGATGGATTCTCGTTCAGGAGGATCAGTAGTATGAATACAAGGGTATTCACTTAGGCTCCAGTCAATCATCAGAAGGAAATAGCTTTCAGTCACTCCAACTGAGGAGAGTTTTGAATATCTATCCTGCAGGGGTCAAAGGTCAGAACCATTGAAAGACGACAAGCCCAATCTTCTTTCCAGAGAATGGCTAAATGTCAATAGCAAAACAGATACAAAACAGAAATAACGGAGCAAGAGAGACATGATCATTATTCTGCAATCAGTTCTTAATTCTGTGAGACCTAAAGCAAAATTGACAATTATTAGTTGGAATAAATAAATGGTTTGTGTATATACATAGAATCATGCGTTAGAGGTAGTGTGTGTATTAGGCCACTCTCAGTTTTACTGTGTGCCACACAGATGTATAAATAACATTATATTTTTATTTCCATCTGTTCCACTGGGATGTATACTTAAGCATTGAATGCTCAGAGGAAAACAATCTTCTAGTCTTCGCAGGACTAATGAAATGAAATTAAAATGTCTTCCTGCTGCTTATTAGTGCTCAGGGTGTCTTTGTTTGAGTGTGTGGTAGACCTGTGCAACTGCAATGCGCAATCGACAATGAAATCTTCTTCATATGTGCAGGCTCAATATGAGGTTAGGCCACGGTCATGTAGTAAGATTGTTACCAAATTAACTTTGTCGTGGGACAAAGAGAGAAGAAATCTAAAAGAACCTTATGAAATAGCATGTATCTGCTATACTATATATAATATTTCAAAGAACAAATTTGATTAGTTTATTTCTTGTTGCATTTCAGTGGTTGGCCAAGAATAACAATGTCAGAAGCCAGAAGTGAGAAGTGTTTTTTTAATTTAAAAAGAACATTAAAAAATAGTAATTTTCTTATGGATGTTTTTTACAATTATATGTATTCATATTCTAACTACATTGTGCAGTAATCAAACTAACACAATTTTTTTGTTGTAATACAATTTTTATACTTGTACTGGTATAATATTAATACATTAATAAACAGTGTGAATGTAATTATAGACTCACCTTTATGAAAATCAATTATAAGTATATTGAATTCAATACTGATTTAAGTTGTTACAGTGAATAACCTTTGTTACCATCCAAAGAATTGAGGTATCTATTCCACATGGATCATGGTCTGCTGCATTACATTTTGCTACTATCATCAAATATGTCTTGTCCACAAAAAATATATTCTCTTTATTTACATTTTTAAAAATATATTATTTTTCAGTCAGACCAACCGCTAATGTTAATATGTAGTTTTTGAAAAGCTCACTTTCACAATGCAATCTGAGAGAATGTGTGATGAGATGCTTGTGTGGGGATGCATGCCCCTTTACCCTACAAACCTCTAAATTCTGTTATTTATAGACAGAAGCAATGGGAGCGTACTGTTGGGAAAATATATGTACATGTTCCATTGTGTTAATGCAGGACAAAATCATGGCGATCTGACAGTGTGTAATTCCATTAGCGATATTGTGATAGTTGAGATGAACTGCATATTGACAGCTCGCTGGCTTAATGAATTACTTTGCCACCGTTTCAGACGTCCCACACCTAACAGTACTTTGTTTAACTAAGGCCTTGTTTTGGCTCATTAAATATCCAGATATTTTAGTATTGTGTGGCACTTCTGAATAGGATAGAAATATTAGACTGGCTACTGTTCAAATACATTATTTCTGTTTGTTTGTTTGTTTTTAACAACTTAACAAAGGGCTAGTTTTTATGTCACAGGCTGTTTGTGGTTGGTATGTAATTACTGACAAATGTGTTTTACATACTTTCCTTAGACCTTTTTTTAATTCCTAAATGTGTCAGAATGTCTGGGTTACTTAAGGAACACTGTCTACACTGTTATCTCCAAAGAATGGCTCTTTGCGCCATGAAGTAAACAATGTCAAACTAAGCTGGAGAAGAGCTAAAGGCTAAATTGAATTGTGGCGCAATAATTGACCCAATACAATGCAATGTCAGAAGGCCTAATGCATGGGAAACACTGCCGTTTTCCTACATCTTATATAGCCTTCTGGGGGAGGGAGGCAGCAAGTTAAGGTCCCCACGCAAAGGACACACAAGGTCAAAAGGGGAAGAGGGAAAGCATTCTCAGACAACATGCTGAACAAGAGGAAGTGTTTGGAGACGAATAGCAAACTTATCAGGGAACACAGGAAGACTTTTGAGGGCTATCAGCTTAATGAAGCAATGTGGAGTACACTTGTGTGCATGTGACATTTAGACTTGGTAGATTGTGCTGAATTGCATTAAATCACATTAATTGAAATGTAGCACATCAAAAAACAGTCATTAAAGTCAGCTTCCAAATGAAAGTTGTTGTTTTTATCAGAACGTAAGTGCATCTTCCTTTGGTAAAAGTGTGGCTAGACTGATGGATATGAAAGATACATAAGAATGTCTAATATGCTTTTCTTTTAAGCTTGTAACACCTGGACACTTGATTATGCTTGATATATTGGCCTACACAAACCAAGAAGTTATCTATAAATTGCCTTTTAAATGCCTATGAATCTCTCAGTTATACGTGAAGCATGCATCCAGTCAGTTACCAGCAATAATAGCCATATAATTGTTGTTTTTCAAAACTGTATTAGATATGTAAAACTGGATGTGGCTTTATTGATCATGTACATCCTATTGATAACGTATACATTTTACACACTGACTGATGATCCTCTGAGGGATATTTTTAATGTCACTCTGCAGGCTATATGCTTTGTAATGACATGGTCCACACATCACAAATTTCAGCATCTGCAACCTATTTGTGAACTATCCGAGGGATCATCAAAGGCTGTTGGTCCAGAGCCAAGTTTTCTTCCCATTTTCTGAACACAAGTGTATATGTTTAAAGCTGCAAATCTAACAGTAGGCAGTGCATGTACCGAAAAGTGAATTTAAAAGTATGTGCATTAAAATAAATTAAAAATTGAGGAATTGGTTGGAGTTTATATGGAGTACGAAAGTGTAGCCAAATTGTTCTCTGACTTCAAAAGAGATTTGAAAGTGGTCTTATAAATGTCAGCCCTAATACATTATATTCCTCATCAAACTAAACCTGCTCAATTTTACTCCCACACATTTTCTGAACCATTTAGTTATAAAAACCTACAGTAAAAACCTGATAGAGGTCTCCAGGTCTCCCTTGTAATTATCTTTCTTTTTTTCCTCTCATTTTGTCAGTTTTAATTAATATCTATTCGCTGTGCAGTTTCAGCAAGCAAGTCACTCTCCGGGAACAGCGTAACATTAGGGCTCTCATCAATGATCTCAGAGGAAAGTCTCTTCCAATGACTTGTCATCACTTGTATTGATTTCTGTCTGCTGATATCATCACCATGACTCGGTGGCATAGCTGGGCCCCCCCAAGAACTCAGCAAAACAACTCTGACATGATTTAGTTGGCTTACTAATTACATGGCCAAAAACACAACAGACAGGAGGTTTCTGATTCTGAGACACAACTGCATTTATTATTTCTTTCTCTATGGCTGCTGGATTGTGTAATGAATACTGCTATTCATATGGTATTCTGTTAAGGAAGATAAATCAAGGTGGTGTAGAATGCATTACAGGGCGTGGGAAGAAAATGCCAGGAAATGGAAGGTAATCAAAGCCCAGCGCAAGTCATGGATAAGCACTATAACAGCTTAATGTGTTCTTTATAAGGACATGTTGTTTACCAACAACTGGACACGTCTTTCTAGTTGGCAGTAAAGAAGCATTAGCTTGTGGTTTTCATCAGTTTAATTTCAAGTGTTTTCCTTTACTGGACCCTAATTATAAGCCTACATAGTGTTACACAGCTAACACTCCAATTGCTGAAAAATAGCTGAACTCTGATTGCTTTATCTTCACTGTAACCCTTGTTCTGTGTTGAAGCCATATGGGCCGTTGGATTTTATAATAATACTGTTATTCATACAGTATTCTCTTCAGCGGGGGCATAGGTTTGGTTTCAGGATTGGAGAGGACATAGATTGCAGTTGTTACAGTTGTCGAGCGGGTGGGGGGCTTAATGAGCGGAGTTTGCTGACCCGGGGGGATGCTATAAATATTGGGGGGCACGGATCCACTGCACTTATGGAGCCGGGCCCCCATTCCCCTAAAAAACCTACACCTATGCTATTAAGTAAGAGGCAGATTACTGTACAGGCATTTGGAGTAAATGTACATGTATCTTGTTTCCTCAGTTGAAGGCCAGTGCGCTCTGACCTATATCTGTGTGCCTTGATGACTTCCTCAGTGTCCTCTTTCCCCTTGTAAATACTCACACTCCTGCCAATCTTCATGTTCATTTTGATTGCCCCCCCCCCACAATAATTCTGCCTACCTTTCATCTGACCTTTGCCCTTTGTTATGTCTTTATAAAGTGTCAGAGTGACAGATATGTCAGTCAACTTTACAGATCATTTTGTTAATTAAACCTTGTTTATGGTTTGACCAGGATTGCACCTCCAGCACTGTTGTAAAAAAGGTAGAACAGTGTTTGGGATAGTGTTTGGATGCGAGTAGGAGACGAGACAAAGCAATGTCTGGGATCCATAAATACCCTAAAGGCAAATCTCCAATATCATACATCTCATAGCTGGTTATACATTTGCAGATTAAAGATTTGCTACAGTAGATTGAGGGAAAAGCTGCCTATGCTGTAAGCTTTGTGGTCTGTTGCACGTCGTATCTTATTGGTATCTGTGAGAATGTATTCTGTTTTGTCAACAAATAGTTGTCATATTCCCAGTGGATCACATTCTGCTTCAGCTGCAGTAATATATTTCAATCTGTTGAATTAGACATGAACATTAATCACAATGACTGTAATGTTAAGAATTATTTAACAAAACGTAAAACATATCAAGAGATGGAAACAGACTTTAATGTTCTGAATTGTTTTTATTTTATTTATTACATTTTGTGCACACTTTACAATTGCGGCAATACTAAGCTTTGTTGTTGTAATTTGCTTTAGATGCCTCCTTTGATTAATTAAAAGTATAATGAAAATGATATATATGTATAGAGCTGTAGTTTGATATGTGAACACTGCACATTGGACTGGAGCTGTATATGTATTTAAATTAAATATGATATAATGGGAAACATTTATTCCACATGAAAAAAGACTGCAATAAAAAATGCATTAAATGAACGTGTTAATCTGTCTTGTGTTTGACACAGTCCACTGCATGGCTGCATATTTAAATTGGCCAGTGCTAGACATGAACATTTGTTCAGAGAGTTTGCGGCAACACTGGCTGCAATTTGATAATTATTATTGATTTGCTCACTGACTGTCAATCTGGGGACATCTCCAAAGAGCTCCCTGATGGACAGAAACAGGATTGGACAGTCACCATCCAACGAGGAAACTTCATCTTGAAAATGAACTTAGATGAGATAGCGCAGGTGGATAAGGGGTAATTGATGATTGTTTCAGCAAGGGAAGTGAGAGGGGGAGGGGAGGAAAGAAAATCTGAAGAAAAAATCCTTCATGGCCGTCATCCTTAGGGTCCTGCTGTGTACTTTACATTAGGGATCATCTCCAAAGTCCAGAAAACAAATATGTAGGACCTTTAGATTAAAATGTCAGCTTACCTCAGGAATTGATTTCCTTGTGAAATCAGGCTGGGTCTGCTTCCAAACCAGGCCTCTTTAACCTGTTTCTCACCATCAGTTTTGCACAAATTCTGTCTAATTTGATCAACATTGGTAGATAAAAGATGACACAACAAAGAGCTCTTTACATTTTGAAATGCAACTTGGCATGAGCACAGTATGCTAAAGTTCCTCACTCAATTTAGAAGGTCACGGGCTGTTTTTCCCTCTCTTCCTCTCCCTTTATTCACCCCTGTATACATTAAATTATAGTTCATTCTTAAGAGAAACCATTCAGCATGTAAAGAACTTTGTGAAGAGCCCTGAGTTCAAAGATGCACTCTAAAAATGATTGCATAATCAGAAAGTATGTGATTGACGACTGCTGTTATGCCCTTTAAGATGGTTTTAAAGAGTCCCCACAGGGAAAGCCCAAATTTACTCACGGGAGCTGTAAACATTGTCCTGATGGCTGTTCAACTATCTCATCGCCACCAAAACAGCAGTGTTTGTACGCAATGGCAAAGGTGGTGAACATTTGATTGTAGACCTACACTTTTATTATTATTAATAGTTGGAGTAATAGCGGTAGAATGATTGTAATTGATGTATTATTCCTGGCATTTATGGTGGAGGGGTGGTGGTGGGGGTTACATTCAGTAATACATGTAGTACTGCTAGTATTTTATGTGTGTTTGTTTCTTAAATAAGCTCTAATTTGAAATATGATTTCAATAAATAATAGCAGTAGTCTTTTTATTTGTATTTATTTGATTATGTTTGTAATATTCTTTTGTACAATGACACTCTGATTGTATAAATCTTGGGCACTTCACGGCCCATTTTCTGGGATGAATAGCAAAGCTGTTTGATTGCTGTACCACAATTTGGGTACAGCTGGCAACACCTTACCCTGATCCTAATGACTGGAAGGGAGAGTTCATGTATCCCACAGTACTTGCAGACATTTTTATATTTGAACACTGTGTACCAAGTTTGTGTTCATTTTTGTGTGATTATTTATATTATTTCCACTACAGTCATTAGTTGTCAGTAAGTGGACTATTAATTTATGCTGAAGTCTGTACAAACGTGGCAAGTCTGAGTGCAATACATTGTTCATTCAGAGGGTTGTGTCTTAGTCCCTTGAAACACCCTTTCAGGTTAACTGTGTGCAATGTCCAAAACTGATAAAAGATTTAGAGAATTTTAGACATAAAGGATCTTCGCCTGCAGCATTGCCAGAAGATGGTTTTGTGGCCCAGAATGCCAACTATTTGTATTTCATTTGTCTTTACTACTTCTTGTTCAGGTTCAAGTCAGACATCAAGATGATAGTTTAAAAAAAAGAAAAAAGAAGTAAAAAAAGAAGAAAAACATTGCAGTTAATTATTCCACGTCATTTTTGGTTTCAGTTTTATATTGATGTCTGACAGCTTGATTCCATAGTGCAGAGAATTGCAGATATAAATTCTATACAGGGTGTACAATTGAACAATATCTCATACTGAATTCTGAACTTGTAATAACATTGCTATTTGTTAGCTGATAAAAACACAAACTGCCTACACATTTTGTTATTTCTTCCCCAAATGATTGCATAAACCCTGAATAAATTATTGTAATTAAGCATGTATGAAAAGTGAAATATCTATGAAAGAACAACATCTTCTTCATCAAGTCTCTTTCTATACATGTTTTAACTGATTAATTGCTTCTTTTAAAAATAGGTAATATTGGTGAGGTAGCATTGAAATGTATGTCTGTTAAGAAACTACATTTGTTTTAGTATAAGATTGGCTGGGAAAAAAACATAAAATATATTATCTATGAGATTATTATGAAGAAAAGAAAAACAAAATCTGAAAGTGGTCAGTTTGCTAGCCACATCCCAGTTATTGTCAATCAAATTTCTTACTCCCCTTTATGTTTATCCACAATTCTGAAAGTGTTCTACATTCCTTGTAAAACTCGGTGTACAAGCCATACATAGAAGATGGATCATTTGCTATTTTGTATTCAGGAAGGTCAGGAAAAATAAATAGGATATATAAACTGTCATGTAAGCCAAACCCACTTTCATAAATTGCATCAGAGGAAGAGGTCATTTTGGTCACCTTTGGTGTTTGTAAATTTCCTTGGATATACGGTTGTTAATGTAAGAGTATTGTAGTGTAAGGTCATTGAAGTTACACATGATTTAGTGATACATTTTAGATGGACTTTCATAGTATATATGTCCTGTATACACACCTGCAGGGAAAACCCCAGAGAAAATAAATATGTTCTTGTAAGTCTTGCCTGAATTTCAGCAACTTTTCATCATCCATACAATTTGGCAGCTGTAAAATAAGAATATAAAAGTATATCTAAACTATTTCCACTTTCTGTATGTAAAGAGGATGAAATGAAATGTATGAAATGTGCTATTGCTTCAACACTTTTTTCTAGGCCTTGTTGAAGCTAGAAATGTATCTACATATAAAAATGATGTACAATGTAAGTATATTTTTAAAAGTTACATTAGAAATGAATCTCAGGTATTCATTTAATGCAATTTAGGCAAGTCTATGCATGTTGTACAGTTCCTGTGCCATATATACCCAGTGTGATGGCTGCAGCATCAATGTGTAAAATAAAAGAAATAAAAAACAGTCATAAATCCTACACTGGGCCACAAAGAGTAAGTAAATGATCCAGTGGGAACCATTTCTAACCACATTGTCGAGTGTATTTTAGATATAGATTGCTGTGCACAACTCCATTTTATACTAATGGAGCTCCATTCTTTCTAGTCACAATCCAATTAAACCAGAAGATCTTCCTTTGATAAACACTATCAATCCAGATGGGTAGGGACAGTCCCATAGTTACTAAATATATAACATGACCTGTAACAGAAGGGACATTCTTCCTTCTTTCCCTTTGTGAAGCCGGTGGAAAATCACTATTTCAATCACAAGCCTCAGCTCACATAATGACAAAAGGGGTTTGCTGACAAAAATATAAATAAAGTACAACATTTGCCAGGAAGGATGTTTTCTCCTCTGAGAAATTGCTTAAGAGGCTGAAAAATAGCTTTGTTTCATACCAGAAGCTAAAGCTACAGGGAAAAGAAAAAAAGTTTTTCAAAAACCTAATACATTCGCAAAACCTGCTTTTAGGGAACAAGTCTATGTTTCAGCAGATATGTATTAACAATATTAGATATTTGATTGTAATTATTACTCAGATTAATAGTCTATTTATTAGTACTTTGTGTTATATTATTATATATATAATATGGTGGTGGATCTTTGATGTTATGAGGTTGGTTTGCTTCCACTGGTCCTGGGGACCTTGTTAAGGTCAATGGCATCATGAACTCTGCCAAGTACAGGGACATTTGGTTGCCTATGCCAGGAGAATCTTCCAGGAAGACAATGACGCCAAGCACACATCAAAATCCACAAATAAATGGTTAATTGAGCACAAAATCTCAGTCTCCAGACTTCAATCCCATTGAAACCTATGGTTTGAATTGAAGATGGCAGGCCATAAGCACAAAATGAAAGATATCTGGGTCTGGAAAGATTCTATATGGTTCTATAAGATCCCTTCCAATTTTTTATTTTATTGATTCCCATTAATAAATTGATCCCCATGAGTACAACATATTCCACATGTTGGAAAATTACAATATAGCTCATTACCTGTGATTTTTATTTTATATAGCCTTTCTTCCTCATCCTTATCAAGGGTGCCAATAATTTTGGAGGTGACTGCATATAGGACAAGTGGACTTGTGTTAAGGCGGTGCACCTTATTTCATGTTCACTGTATCTAAAAGAAAAAGAAAAACAAGAGATGAGTACATTATCCATCACACAAAAAGATAGCAGGTAGCAATCCAATGGAGACTCACAAAAACCCTGAAATCAGCCCACAATTACAGTATATAACAGCTCTACACAACAACGTACAAAGCCTGCGCTGCCTGCTATGCAGCTGTTGTGCCTAATGGGGAAGCCCCTTTTTGTGGCTGCTGTTTCCAAAGGGGAAAGGTTAAAGGCACGAAGCAATAAAAGGATCCAATAAAGGGGTTTGGGGGGGAGCATTTCATTGACTTCAGATAATAGTGCCAGGATTGTGAAAGCAAATGGTTTTGGCATCAAGGGTACAATAAGAGGCCTTCTTTACAGCATCTCGCCTGAATTTTCCTTTAATCACAAGTTGAACATGTGTGTTACTCGGCTGTGACGTGAACAATCTCAATGCTGTTTTCACCTAAGGAGCAGTGTAATAAGTATTGAACACAACGTATAAGAATGGCTCAAAACCACAGACTTTTGAGATGATCCCTGATAAGTCTACACTTTACTAGATTTATGTTCTCTGTTGATGGACTCTGTTGCTGGGGTCCCAACATCCTATCAAAATGATTCAGCTTGCTAATAACTGGCATGCACATACACTCAGAAAATACTTTTCTTATATTAAATGCCATACACAGTACAGAAAGCATGAAGGACCATTCATGCATCAGTAATGTTTAACACATAAACTTGAAGCTGTTTGCACATTTGTTTTAATGTCATTAGGCATTTTGTTATCACAAGGTTACTGTGCCATGGCTTCTTAATAGCTTTGAACCCTATTGTAATCACATGCTTGATATTGTGCACTTCATTCCAGCCATCAAAATTCATGTCGCACATTGACAGAGTTGAAGTTACTTTAATTAAGGAGCCGGCAGTTTGATGAATGACGGCACACACAGTGAAAATGTTTTTCCGCTTTTAAATATTCCTTGTTAAAAGTGACATAATTAATTATTCATCTAAGCACTAGAACACAACATAACCTAAGATGCTTTGCCATTCTTTCAACAGAATAAGTTTAAGGTGCACGGATAAAAGAGACAAGTGATTTCTTGCGGTGTTCTGTTAACTATAAACGCCTCACTCTGCGATAAATCAGTGCCCCTAACAATATGATGTAAATAAGTTTACTATCTTTCCTGGCAGTTCTATATTTTCTGCTAGGTTCTGAGTTTGAAAATCCTAACCACTTGATGTCTTTTCAAATAGTTCCTTAATACATATATAAATAAATACATACACTACCAATCAAAAGTTTTAGAACACCCCCATTTTTCCATTTTGTATTGAAATTTAAACAGTCCAGTGAATAACCTGAAATGGTACAAAGGTAAGCGCTAAACTGCCAGGAGTTAAAAAAAAAAGATTAGGTTACCAAAAACTGAAAAATAATAAATAATGTGCATTTCAGAGTTATATACAGTGTTACTACACCCTCTTAAGCATTATTTGGCAGTTACGTGATTATATTATATATATATATATTATTTCGTGTTCTATCAAACACAGAGAAGTTCAGATAAAATTATGTAAAATCTTTGTGTATTAGTACACTGAGTTTTCCATCTTGACATTTTGAGCTCTCTGTGGGTGTGTGTTTCTTCAACCAAAACGTGGATGGTCTTGTTTTGATCAGTAGACTGTCTGGTTCCAGCATATGTCATAATTGTCAATAATTTCTGAGATTTTGTATTCCTATTCCAACCAAGTATCCCCCACCCCCCCCATTTCAGAATGTGGAGTGGGGCATAATTGTGGGGGGTGGTATACAAACCAACATTTTCACATCGTTAGGAAGCTGAGAGTCTCTGGTTTCATGGGATACCAAACCCTTGACAAACAACACAACAGTGAAGAGTACACATGGGATTAAAGAGAAGCACATGGATTTGGTTACATTTTGATCTCCAATTGTTTATTTGTTCTATGCTTTAAATTCAGAGTACATTTCAATAAAAACTTAAAACATTTAGGTGTTCTAAAACTTTTGACCAGTAGTGTACTTACAGTGCCTATAGTAAGTGTACACGCCCTTGAATTTTTACACATTTGGTTCTGTCAGTGCCTCAGAGTTTCATGCTTTTAAATTATTTTATTTTTTTCCACTTATCTACACACCATACTCCACGAGGGGGGGGGAGTTTTTATTGTGCGTTTTTTTATTATTTTTATTATTGTGAGTCTGTTGGGATAGGTCTCTAACAAGTGTGCACACCATATCTGGCCACATTTGACCATTCTGTTCGACTGTACAAGCTCTGTCAAGATCCTTTAGGAGTGTTGAATGACAGCAATCTTCTTTTGGTTGTGAACCTCACGCACTGCACCATACCCTGCCTCAGTGTTTCCTAAGCCCCGCCTGAAAGCCCCAGATGCCATACCCAACCATGATTAGTGTTCTAAGTGTATATTTTCAAAATAAATACTTTTTACATTTAATCTGGTCCAATGCCTGCTGAGTGTCAATTGAGGGTCTTTTTATGACGGTTTTGAAATTGGTTATCCAACAACTTTTATTTGAATACTAGGCATTATACACATCACATGTTTTAATTTAGAGAGGATATGAGGACATTTGAAGTGTGGTTTAGTATTCAAACATTGTACATTTCTGTTAAAAAATGAAAAACAAAACAAACAAAAAACTATGTCACTCTGTTTGTAAAAACCTCCGGACGAACCGACAGACATATTACAGATACATTACATATTTTTGCCATGAGAAGAATAGCCTAATATTAAGTTTTGACTGCTCACAAGTGCAGTAGAGTTCCAGCGTAACTTCAAACTTCAATTACCTTCATTACATTATACTTCATTACTGACGGCTACTGCATTCATTTTCCATGTGACTTTTGCAAGAGACCTGTTGAATTTTTAGTCCCAAGCAAATAACAAAACCCTGTTATAGTTCCATTCATGTAATTGCTGTGTCAAAATACAGAACACACAAAAATTAATCCTTCCATTTCCATGTCCTTGGTTTTCAATCTCAAATCATCCCCAAGAAGCCAAACCCGTTATTATGGATTCCTTTAAAAGACTTCAGGGTGATTTACCTCCCGGATAGCTGCCTGAATATAAAATCAGACCAGCAATATCAGATGATGAGACTCAGGTAAAACCCTTAACTGAGATAAAATGTAATCCATGCTAGGCAGAATTAGCAGGGGTCTAAACTGCTAATCCCTGACACTTTACCTCAGTGAAGTGTTGAAAGGAGAGCAGTTAGGTGGTGTAAGGTTTCAAGCCACTGTTACTTCAATGCATTGTGTTCAATGAAAGGTGACTTCATTTACAAAAGCTGACCAACCCATTTCTAACACAGATTACAGTCCATGGCATTGATTATTGATTTTACCATAAAAGTAATAATAAACACAATGTTTTAACTGTTTGAAGGATCCTTTGCAGATGCTGAAAACATCAAGCAGGGTCCTGCTATTCTAATATTAATATAATGCTTAAGGAGAAATGTTAAAGAGATGATAATAAAATAATTCTCTGCAGAATTCAAGTTTTGAGAAAAAAAAGATAAAACATTCAATTCCTTAATATTGAGTGTTGGCAGTTGATTACAGACTGTGAGCCTGTAAATGAAAAATAAAACCTGGAGACAAAGGCTTTTCAATTAAAGAGATAGGACAGACCCTGTCTGCAGTTTATAGCCCATAGAATTGCTTATGAAAAAAGTAAAAGAATTCTTCTATGATTTTAACTGCACTCTAATAAATTTTAGAAATAGGGGCCTGACCGTGTCCTGTGATGAAATTAATGTTGCTTCCCAAGGATAACATAAAGGTAGAGGCTGTACACTTATTTCTCTTGTCTCTCAAAAGAAAAGAAAAGTGTTCCTCTCATTTTGTCTGTAAGGCCAGTGTTTGACTTAACCCATCTCCTAACATACATTATTTACAGGCTGTTTGTTGCTGTCAGCCACTCATCAGAGAGCTCGAGGTGTCAGTGCCACACTGTACTTTTTTATTTTTTTCAAAATGAAAGGATCAGGGCTTTTACTGGGATGATGTATACTTTCATTTCTGCTCTTACTCCAGGGTCGCCACTCGTCTGTTTTGTTCAGTCATTAGATGCACATTATTTACATTAGACTATAGGGCACTGATGACATGAGACGGGACATCAGGTAAAGAGTATCCTGGGTGTAAGTGCTGTACTGTGTATTGAATTGTTGCTTTTTGCACCTTGAGTTCTCTGTCTTATTGTGTATCTGAGCAAGGAACCATCCGTGCCACGGTGTCTCACCCGGGGTCATACGATGTGGATAATTTCATTTTGTCCTCTAAGGATGTGGGGGGATAGAGCCTGAAGCCATGTGCTTCCTTGGTTTTTGACGCTGTGCTGGTTTGAAAGAGTTGAGGATCTGAGGACCATGAGGGGATCTGTTAAAAAAAAAAAAATCACTGCAAAATAAATAACATGTACAAATTCCTGCTGCTAGGTATTATTGGAGAAGGGATTGGGGTGAGGGGTGGGGGTAGAAAAAAAAACATCTTTCATAATATGTGTCTTGTACAGGATAGCTTGGATCCTTAATCAAGTGTTCATTAAAGCGAAAATTGATTTGATTCAAACCAATTCTATAGTCGCTCCATAAAATAACTGACATAACTGGCCTCTATCCCATTACTGTTTCTTTTATGTGTCCTTCAGTGCGCTTGATCCTTTAAATTTCTTTTAAAAATAAATACAACTTTTAAATGAAATCATTTCAGTCAAACTGGCTTTGGTTCACAACTGGCACGGCACGAATCTAAGCCTCACTACTTACTGTAATAATTTCAATTTGTTTCCTGGCCAAATTATATGGTGTCAGACTGTGCCAGAGTGGACTGACCAGATTATCAGAAAGATGTCTGGAAGGATTTCTTCTTCTTTTTTTTAAAAAAAAAAAAAGCTAAATGTTCTTTTATAAAACAAATTACATTGGACAGTTTTTAGCATGGGAGCCACCTTTAGAAGAATAGAGACAGATGTAATGAGACAAACAAAAAGGACAAACACTTCTGACAAAATCAATGGCAGTATTGGTGGTCTCTCTCCTGGAGCCCAGGCACTCGATACAAATCCAATACATCCCTAGTTTAGCAAGACAGGTGGGCATGAACACCTGTGGCAAGGTTATGCTGGTTATCAATTATCCAATTCAGCTCAGGCTACCTTCTCACTACGGGTGCCAACTCTGGTGGAATTGTAGTTCAGGAAGTTTTATCTTATGACATAATGGCTGTAAAGTGTGACCCATTAATAATCTGCATATCTTTTATAGGAGCAAATTAAATCTGGTGTGTGTATATATACAGCTAGGTCCATAAATATTTGGACAGTGACACAATTGTGATATTTTTGGGTCTGTACGCCACCACAATGGATTTTGAAGGAAACAATCAAGATGTGCTTTAAGTGTAGACTTTCATCTTTAATTTGCAGTTAGTTAAATCCAAATTTGGTGAACGGTGTAGGAATTACACCTATTTGTATATGTGGTCCCCCCAATTTTAGGGGCTCAAAAGTATTTGGACAAACTAACATGATCATGAATTAAATTGTGAGTTTCAATACTTGGTTGCAAATCCTTTGAAGTCAATGACTGCCTGAAGTCTAGAACCCATAGTCATCACCAGATGCTGGGTTTCTTCCCTGGTGATGCTCTGCCAGGCCTGCACTGCAGCTGTCTTTAGTTCCTGCTTGTTCTTGTGGAGTTTTGCCTTCAGTTTTGCCTTAGAAATCAAAACAAACCAATCAGAGAGATAGCAAAAACATTAGGTGTGGCCAATCAACTTATCTGGTACATTCTTAAAAAGAAAGAAAGCACTGGTGAGCAGGAACTAAAGACAGCTTCAGTACAGAAAGAAACAGTAATGGGATAGAGGCCAGTTATGTCAGTTATTTTATGGAGCGACTATAGAATTGGTTTGAATCAAATCAATTTTCGCTTTAATGAACACTTGATTAAGGATCCAAGCTATCCTGTACAAGACACATATTATGAAAGATGTTTTTTTTTCTACCCTCACCCCTCACCCCAATCCCTTCTCCAATAATACCTAGCAGCAGGAATTTGTACATGTTATTTATTTTGCAGTGATTTTTTTTTTTTTAACAGATCCCCTCATGGTCCTCAGATCCTCAACTCTAGACACCGTGGCACGGATGGTTCCTTGCTCAGATACACAATAAGACAGAGAACTCAAGGTGCAAAAAGCAACAATTCAATACACAGTACAGCACTTACACCCAGGATACTCTTTACCTGATGTCCCGTCTCATGTCATCAGTGCCCTATAGTCTAATGTAAATAATGTGCATCTAATGACTGAACAAAACAGACGAGTGGCGACCCTGGAGTAAGAGCAGAAATGAAAGTATACATCATCCCAGTAAAAGCCCTGATCCTTTCATTTTGAAAAAAATAAAAAAGTACAGTGTGGCACTGACACCTCGAGCTCTCTGATGAGTGGCTGACAGCAACAAACAGCCTGTAAATAATGTATGTTAGGAGATGGGTTAAGTCAAACACTGGCCTTACAGACAAAATGAGAGGAACACTTTTCTTTTCTTTTGAGAGACAAGAGAAATAAGTGTACAGCCTCTACCTTTATGTTATCCTTGGGAAGCAACATTGTTTCCTTTCAAATCTATTGTGGTGGCGTACAGAGCCAAAATGATGACAGTTGTGTCACTGTCCAAATATTTATGGACCTAACTGTATATATATATTTATGTATACTGTATTTATATATATGTATATAATATGTATTAGCATTTTCAAAAGTAGGCCTATTTTTTATAATGTCAGTTTTACAGTCAGTTTTTATTTGACAGATTAATTTGGCATTTAATACACAGATAATTAAGTAGCTTTAGCGAGAAAGTGCTGTTACAAATCTTTATTCTTAGCTGTGACAAAAAGCAATAACTTGACACTACTGGCACCTACAGATATGACAGTTTGTCATACAGTATACTGCAAATGAACTTGTCATTTTCTGTTACTCACTTTTTCAATTGCACACAGCAATAACCAAGCCCAAATAGAAATGACTATTGCATAGAATGACAAGTGAATATGTATCATACAGTCTCTGTAAGAGGATTGAGCTGGTGTAAGATACCTACCCTATTTTTAGCCTTGACTTAAAGCAAAACCTCAACTGTAAATATGAAACTGGGAGATGTAACCCTTACCTTAGCCCAACCTTAAGGAAGCCCTTTTCTGAAATTCCTCACAAAATGTAGTCAAAATATAAGTGAAAAATAACCTAAATGTATTTTTAAGACTCCAAGTTAAACCTATCCACAACCCAAATCCAGATTCAAATAGTGCAAATATGAAAAGAGAAACATCATTTGTCGGATGACTGGATTAAGAACTACAGACTGATGTGTGTGTTTTCATTGACATTCTGTCTGTTAGTAACCAATAATATTATTTAAGGTCATTTAATTTGGAGCTCAAAATCAAAGCTTTATCGTCAAAGTTGCGGGTTGTCGTAGAGTCATGTCTTGCCCTCAATATCTTGGTAATCGAGGGGTAATTGAGTCTTCATGACCAGCACTTGTGCAGTGGAAGTTAACTTATCCTCAAGAAATGTTTCTCCATCGTAAGCCATATCTTGTGGCTCACCAACTTGTTATCATAATACCTTGCTGATTATTGATTTTTGATTATGGTTGGAAACCCTTGCAACGGCAGGAGCGTTTTTGAGCTCTAATTTGACGTTGTGTGGATGCCTTGCACTGCATATTGATGAGTGTCTTCTTATTTTCCAGATTGGTATCCATTGGCTGATGAACACACACACAGGGTCGCGACCTCCTGTTATCTGGCCGGAGCTCAGCTTCATGAATATTGTTTTCCACGGGGTATTATTAACAAAGCGGCAGAAGAACAAAGAAGTCGAACGGGAGAACCCACATCAAGGTATGATATTTGCAGACTTGGTTATCCCCTCTTGCCCTGTGTGGGCCTCTAATTTCTGAAGTGTTAAATGCAAGATTACCTCGCTGCATTTTTTTTTTAAGTGATATTTGTATGGGGTGGGGGTCAGCTGTGGTGAGGGGGGGGGGGTAAAACATTTAAAATCACTGCCATTCCCTTTTAAAGAGCTGGAAACCAAGCAACCTCTTCCAAGTAAGCAGTTTCAAAGCATGAAGCAAAGAAGAATATTCCATTTAGTATGTTTAGAAAGTAGCTTAGCATTATCATTTTTGGCACATATGTATTTTTGTATTTATATTTTTACAATAAGTTCTATAGTACATCCATCCTGGAGGGTCTTATTCAGTTTCTTCTCAATGGTTCTTTTAACTTTATGCAGCATTTAAACCTTTATTAGGTTTGTTTCTTAATTACTCGTAATGTATATATTAGCATGTTGATGTTTTGCCCTTCATGTGCTATGTAGGTGTGAGCAGCTTTTATACAGTAGTGACCAATTCCAACAAGACCGAAGCAGAAACAAATCTAAAAATTACCGTCATCTTGTTTTATTTGATGTTCACTTTGCCCTCCTTCTACAGATGTACGTTTGTTGACCCCACGGTTGAAAGACAAGCAGATGTAAAGTATGTTCTTTTACAAGCCTTTCAGGGAGATTGTTAGCTGACAGTTGCCAAAGACCAACACTACCGTGTGTTTTATATGCAAAGGATTATTAGCCGATTAAAACATGTACACACCTAGTCTTAACAAATCCCTACAATTGTGGCAGGAATATTTAAAAGGCGCAGTGTATAAAAAGATGGCCATTTTTCTGTAGCCCAGTTTGCAGCCTTGTCTGATAAATGTAACAATAGGGCTGTACAGTATGTCCGTGAAATGGACCGCAAAAAGAGAGAGATTATCCTATTAAGCTTAACATGTCCTCGGGGGCTTAAGTTTAAATACACAGAACATGAACGTTTAATACTACAGGCGGAATTTTTCACATCTTTCGGTTCCCTTTGGCACATGCGAGGGGCTGTATCGATGGCTCCTCTGAGCTTCATTGTTTGTTAGTGAGGTTACATGTGAGAAAGCTCGGTAGGGTTAATACAACAAACACAGTGGGTATTCCTTCAATGGTGCAAGGATTTTTTTCTTTCGTGCTCTGCAGTTCCCGGGGCTTACCCAACTAAATGTATTCAAGATACCCTTTGGAAAATTGCCATGCAGGAATTAATTTTATTTTTTTCATGGATTTTCCACCTTTTTCCTTACAAAATGTAACTTAATGTCAAAAGATGCTGAGTTGTTGCTTGTTGTTGATTTTATATAACAGACAACAGAGTCCCAAGAACAGTAAGAACAGCTGATATTTATAGGTCCAGAATACATTTCTATCAGGAGTGATTGTTTTTAATGTTATTACTCTAATGCTGCTTTTATAACTATTGTGTTACTGGTGCTATAAGTGTGGAGAAGAAATTGCTTTTGTTAAGTTTCACCATGTTTTTCTGTTAAGCTTTAATTTGCTATTGACTGCTGATTTTATACTGTGATTTTATACAGTCTTATTTTGTGCCTTGAGCTATTTTGGCATCACATTTTGAGAAGATGTGCACATGGTCTCAGAGTTTCTTTATCCTTATGATTTATCTGTGAAAGTACAATCTTTTTCTTTTGTGTCCGTCATCTGCTCAGTGACTTGAGCCAAAGTCCCACCATGCCACCTTAAAGAGAAGGCAGGCCACATTGGATAGAGGTGTAAATTCATAACAAACAAGCCCAGTTCCACAGAGGGTTAAGACAGCTACTCTTTGCCCTGCACCGGAATAAACTGACTGAAACAGGTAATGCCACCTCACAGCAACAAGAGGTGGTGCTGTTGGGCAGTGTTTTCAGCTGAATATGTATGGCTATGTAATAAGGAACAAATCAGAAGGCAGGCTTCATGTTTAAGTCTGGGTTTCAAAACATTTAAACAGGGTCATATAAACGTATCAAATACCTTTGCTTCGCGATTTTGCACAATTTATAAATGCAAACATGCGCCTGGGTATCAAAACTTGCTCTTCCTGAAAGTACTAAAAGTGTTGCAGGAAGTGACCCTGTGATCTATAGTGCTGACTGGCTATGATCTTTCTTTTTCCACATGCCATTCACCATTATCTATCTTTATCTCAGTACATACAGTATCATACCAAAAAAATCAGAAAGCATGCTTACTCAAACTGTACAGTCAAACAAGAAAACATTTAATGAAACTTCCCAGTCTATTGTGTTGATTCGACTTGCTAATGAAAGACAATAAAGAATTGCTTTTTTGGACTTAGTGGAAAACATATTTTGGTATCTCGGAGGCTTCCTGTGCTTATACTAATGAACATGCCAGAGGCTGCACATTTCAAAGGGGCATATTTTGACACCTGAAGCCTTTAAGCATTATTTGTATGCGGCTCAAGGATTACAGATTTTTCTAATGTACGGCATCAGTTAGAAAATATATCTTTATGTTATTTTTGTCTCCCAAAGCTCTTTCTCCTCTAACCCTAATGAATTACCTCCATTGGCCAGAGGCTTTACATTTCAAATGTCTGTCTACCTTTTCTGTTAAAAATGCTGAGTTTGCTAGGCCTCTGAATTGTCCCAGGGCCTAGATGTAACAGGACCCAGCTAAGTGCCTCAGGCTACATCCACACTTATTAGACAGTCTACACACAAGGGAGCTTTTCAAAACATGGCCCTCACCACCTGGCTAAAGCAGAGATTTTTACAACTGTATTGCACAGAATAACTAATTCACTGTGGGACTGGGCAGCACAGGCCTCAAAGACCTTTAGGCCCAGTAGGCCTCGTCTCCGGGGGAAACCATGAGTCTAATTTGTATTCTGCCCCCCCCCCCCCGCCTTCTTTTTGGCACACTGTTTAAAAAACAACAATGAACCAATAACATGCTTATTTCAAATTGAATATAGTTGCAATAGATTTCTGCCTGTATCTCGATCCATGCTCAAATTGCACACATTGAGAAATATACCATTTCTATTGTCATATTTGTGTTTGTGTGTGTGTTTGTGTGAAAGTACTTCTTTTAAAGACCAAGGTTATTGATCTGCTACCATTTTCCTCCTGCTGTGTTAAGTATCAAGGCCTAGAGGGAGCTCTCCACAAGCGCAGGCAAAGATCTTGATGTCCACAATAGTAGCAGTTGAGGAAATTGCAGTACTGAGATTTTCTTTAGCATCACACCACAATGTGGCTTACTTGCACGCTTCATGACTAATCAAATAGTAGCTACAGTTAGTCATGCACAGTATTGTGAATGCATTTAGAGTGAAAGGTGTAAGATCAAATTCATAATGATACACTGTAAGAACTAGTCCATCGATTATGAAAATTATTACAAATTATTTTTCAAATTCAGTCATAATGTTGCCCTGGTGTTTTGGATTCTTTTTTATGTGGAGGGGTTGGAGGTATTGAAAATTATGGGATGAAAAAAAAAGAAGAAAACAATATATAAATATGTCTATATGTATATAAGTGTGTGTGTGTGAAATCTAAAATGTTATATTCAAACAAAATGAGCTGTCATACTTCTGTTTATATGATTATAAATCATATTTTACTGAAACACTTTGCTTGTTTCCACGAGCAGTAACACTAGAAAAGTCTATAATGCAATATATATATATATATATATATATATATATATATATGTGTACATACACAAAGAAAACATCTACAATACATCACCTATGCCATTTCTTTATCATCTACTAATATAAGTTGCAATTGCTTGGAAAAATAATAACAATTGCATCTTCCTTTTTATTTCATTTTAGAGTAATTTTTCCTTTTGAAACCTTAACAAATACAAGAAATGGTCACAAGATTGGCCGACAGAGAATGTCACAGTTTAGCCCTCCCCCCACTGAGGAGCTGCTGTCCCCAGAGAGCGGGGCAGAAGGAATTGCCTGTGGTCAGCGGAAGCCAACAGAACAATAGAGTGGACAGTGCCTGCAGCCTGCTGGGTGGGGTACTGACCAAATGGTCATCTCAAACTGGACAAATGTCACCATGTCATTGCTACTGACCACTAGGCCAAAGAGTTGGTATCCTGGATATTTAGCAGGTGGCTTCATGTTCATAAAATCGATCCTGAAGAGCAAATGAGTGACTTTCAAAGAAAAAGAAAATAAGTGTTTAATATTCAGATCAGACAAAAGCATGAAAACATCAGTGTTTTTATTTTACATTCTTTGGTTCATAGAGGAGCAGATGCTGTCTATCTATTTATTTGTCTATCTATCTGTCTGTCTCTCTGTCTCAGTTCATGAAGGTGCAAGCAGCTGGTTTCCACAAATTCAGTATATTTGAACAAAATTATCAAATTAAACTAATTTAAAAATGCATAGGCTGATTTATTTGTTAAGATATTTAAAAAAGTTGGATTAAAAGGACTATCATTGCTGAATGAAGAGAGAAGGCACCCATAAGTTATGAGAATTTAATAGGTAAAACCACTAAAATAAATCATAATTATCAGGTAATATACAATTATACAATCAAGTTGCACAATTAAGATGATATATATGTGCGTGAATTCTCCCCTGTAGAAATTGGGAATAATTCATTTGGTCTTGTTTTTTTTTTTCTGCTTCAAGCTTCTTTGTGAGACAGAGAAAGAAAAACAAAGGCTTTTTCAAGGGGGGGAGTGAAAAAAATCCTTCCTTGCTGTAGACAATGACTACTTTTGAGCTCATGGGGGTTTGTTTTGTATGTTAGCTTTTTGTCTACTGTGTACCTTACCAGAAAGCTAAGATGTGCATCCCTGGGTCATGCAGCCATTGTGCTGACTCCAGACAAAAATGCACCTTTGATGGAGGATGCATGCTGAAAGGTAGATTTCTGAATTATGTTCTTTAAATTATTGTGGGCTCAGAGAGCAATATTGATTTTAAAAATGACTGAGGCAGACCTCATGCTGTAGTCCCCAAAGCTGGCTGCAAGGCTGCAAACACAAGTCATGTGTGCTATAAAGAAACCTAAATAAAATAAAATCAACAACTATCCCCCTCATTGCTGGAATTGTTTCAAAACTCGGAAAGTCATCAATCAACAAAATAGTAATCAGAATAAGTATATGGCAACTAAAGAGTGGTTTTACTCAGCTACATGCTCCACTTCGGTTAGCTACTAGGAAAATGAGAACAGTACACGGCTAATTAACAGCTATTCCACTGGGAACATGGAGGTGTGTATGTGTGTGTGTTAAATAATCATGACTTTGCATGTAGTATTAGATAATGTATACATAAAATGTATGGATATAGTCACCTCCAAACTTATTGGCACTCTTGATAAAGCTGAGCAATGAGGTAATGGGCTATATTGTAAATTTCCAACATGTCATATATTGTACTTTATTAATTATATATTGTACTTTATTAATTATATATTGTACTTTATTAATGATTCAAGGGAATCAACTAAAATTGCACACTCTATTTTTGTCTCATGTGACCAAGGCACCCGGTTCGAATCCATGTGCCAATGTCGTTTAGCAAACTCCTGACGCTTACATTTGTTGGTTGCTTGCTCTCATTACAGGCTTTTTTTCTGTCAACCTTTCCAAATAGGCTATTGGCATAGAGGTGGCATCTAATTGTAGATTGGGAGACTTGGTGACCCCAAGATGTAACCAAGTTCTGTAATTCTCCAACTGTGGCCCTTGGGTTCTTTTATTATAATATACTGACAATCTCAGATGAATACACATACATACATTTTCTAACTGCTCTAAGAAATGGTTGCACTACGGATCATCTTCTCATAGACTGGGGACTATTCATAGTGCCACAAATTTGGGCCAGTTTTGAAACAATGTTTTGTATAGATCAAAATATGTGGATTTTAATGGATCTGGGACACCTGTATCTCAAATGATGTGTCTGAATGGGGGAAGGCAAGGAACGGTGATTTTTAAGTAACATGAACTTTGTAAATAACAACTCCAAACAAATCTGAGCATCTATCACTTTTAAATGGTCAACATATTATCTATCTATCTAATTGGATATGTATTAAGACAATGGGATGTAGGCTTCAGATGTAGGCTGTTATTAATGAGTGTGTTGCAAGGAACCATCAGAAACAATCCTAGTCACTAGCACAGAGACAGTAATTGCAGTACTGCTTAGTTCTAGTACAAGGTCATTGCTTACCCTGCAGCAGTGTGTTCCCTCTCAGTCCACAGTCCCAGCCTTTTACATGCTGCGTAAATCAGGCGAATACTTTCTGCAAATATACAGCTTGAATACAGCAATAAAATGGGAAATCTCTATTGTTTTGTTTTGTTTTGTTTTAAGCATGTGAGTCAGTGATCCAGCATAAATAAGTGACTATGTTTAAAATCCTCCAATGGCATGCTAATATTTGGTGTGGATGCATCAGTCATCATTTTGATCCATCTTTTTTTTTCTTTTCTCAAAACCTACTCCTGTACCTTCAGACCTGTGCCTCCTTGATGTGAATAAGTGAAGCATAGAAATCAAAGCTTTTTTATTGCTGTTTAACTGATATAAATACCCCCCATTACAAAAATGACAAGCATTTTTCTGCTCATTTAGGAAATGATATCATTACTGAAATATTCCACCCTAGATCTTCATTTTTTAACCTCACCAATGATGATAAATGGAAGAAACAGATTTCCTTAAAGCTATTATATGGCAGAAAACATGTTGCCATGCTCCAAGGCACAAGGAAAAAATCAATAAGCTGAGGGTCAATTACAATATTTAGGTCACGTGACTTCCAGACAAAAAAATAAAATTAAAAAAATATCAGTTTTTATCAAACATTTATACAGTCAAGTTCACAATGCATTTTCTGTTGACATGACAAAAGAGAAAGAGGGGCAGACCACAACAGGAAAGCATTTATGGTCAGGTTATTGGATATGAAGCATTTCAAAGAGAAAAACATAGAAGGTTAATATTATAATTATGCAATTTTGTGGAGGATGGTAATGAAACTGTAGACTGATTTGTTAATATTACATGAGCATCAAGAAACTGAGCTGTCACCATTTTGAAAGGAAACATTTAAATGTGATATATGTTAAATTGGTGTCTGATTCATTTATACTTTCCCCTTTTTAGTCTGTAATATGAGGTTCATATTTATCATATTTAAAGAAATTAATATTTTAAATTTAAAAAATAATATTAAACATTAGAACATGTTGCTGTTTTTGCTAAAATATTGTTTAAAGTAAATGTATAGTATTCACATTAACATTATTAATTATTGTAAGACTTCTTTCAATTTGGGATATACAGCACATCTGACAATCAATACTGTAGATGTATGTGTTCTATGTGAATAGTTTTCTAAACTGAGCAAAGATATATATATATATATATATATATATATATATATATATATATATATATATATATATATATATATTTATTTCCCTTTTGTTAAAATGTATGCAATTCATTGTTATACTGGTATCTCCTACAGGTCAAGTACAACAAGCTTTTCCCAATAATATTCAAATAATCATTAGCAAAAATAGAGACCTCCAATTCACACAATCGTTTTGTTTCACCCCACAGCCCACTAGTGGCCCTTACCTCCCGTTTCAAGGGTAACCTGTCCACTTCTCTGTTTGCGCCGTTCACATCAGCCTGAGGTTTGCCCCATAAGAACTTGGTCATCTTAATCAATTTGTTGAAATCATGGTGAAGTGCAGATCATAGTAAACCACAGAGAGGTATGCCAAACAATGATGGCAAAGAAAACTACTTGCTTAATAATGCAAAATGCATTATTCATTATCCATTTGTTTGGAACTGCTGTAACCCAAGTTGATTTCAACCCTGCCTAAAGAAACAAGTTTGTCTGACCCTGAAAGCTCCTTGGCTCTAAGTACAGAAGCATTTTATGCAGTGTTATATTAGGGATGTTGTACATAATCGAGGAGGCTTCTGATCATTTAAGTCCAAGAATTTGGAATGATCCCTCTTTCATATGACTGTGTTTGGACAGGACTTTGAAATAAACTGCAATAAAGTGTGTCTGTAACAATTAGGAGGTGTAATAAATGAGTCCCTATTGAAAGAACACAGAAGACTAGCATGTATAGTGAGTTACAATAAAGCTTTTACAATTTTAGCTGATTAAAACTTTGTTTTCACCCTCAGAAAACAGAAAGTCTCTGATGAATTATCCTAAGGATGAAATATAAACTGTAGTTAGTACTGACTGTAATTATCTCCACTAGTCATTTTGCCTGACCCTAAACTCCAGTGGATGTTTGAAATATCTGTGAAGCGCCAATATAGGAGAGATGCTGTCTTCACCTCTTGCTTGACATTGCTGGGAATTACAAGGTCTTTAAAGAATGTCAATTCCAGCATTGAATTGCATAAAATATAGGAACACATACATGTGTCTTTAAATTATCTGTATGGGTCACTTCTTTATCTTTCTATTTTGAAATAATTTAGTGCAGTAGAGTCATTGGAGAGACCTGTTCTTGACTGACACATTATTTGATATTAGGAACTACCGAATAAAACAAATACATTTTTCAATAAATCTGAGCATTTCACTCCAACCATAGCAAATCAAGTCTGTATTTTTATTGCGTAGTCCAGGGATGTCTCCTTTAAGAGCAGTACTTAGATGTATCCACAGTCTTTTAGTAATGATCTGAGGATTCAAAGACTAATGCTTTGTATGCAGGGAACCATTCAAATCATGTAGTGACTAGAATCGCTAGGTTTGGACTGGTATTGGATATGTATACATTTTAATGCAGATCAGTGGAACTAGCTAAAGCAGGAATTAGCTGTTTGATACCAGAGACAAGGGGCTTTGATTTTTACATTTCTCAAAGCAGCTGACATTAATTAAGCAAACCTGGTCAAAATAATTGTCTTTCTGTTCCTTTACACAAAGTGATTACAGAAGGCCTGTTAAGTCGCTTAAAATGGTTGGGAGACCCACTTTCCATGGTAATAAAACCAGGGACCTTTACAAAAGGTGTTCCAGCTTAACTTTCCTTGTAAAATCTTAAAGGATAAATTCAACAGTCTGGATGGATTTTATTTGTTTGCCAAGGCATTTAAAGTCATCTCCTGGCAGCTGTAACTCCAATATAAATTAAGGCCGGAGTTTAAGGATATTAGGAATCCCCCAAGTTGAATTTTCCTTAGTGATGATGAGTGTGCTTTTTGGCTGCTATTTATTGCAAAGGTGTTTGTACTTGTATTTATGTGTGTGTAAATAGAGATACACGCACAGACACAATGAAATATAAACTACCTGGTTCATAAACCATTATTGTGTCCACAACACCCAATAGCTTTTTGCATTTCAGAATGATCTCAAATATATCTTTGAACAAATTAATAAAGCTCAGGATTTCATACAGATCCAGGCTTTGATGTCACTAAAAAAATGTTAAGTTAAATGGCTCTGCGGTTTGAACTGTGATGTTGAAAGCCTATAATGTAGCAGTGCAGATATAACGGGTCAACTAAACATTTGAGAAACACAGGGGATTTCATGCTGTTTCTTCATTCAGATGTTTCTCTTATTAATATGCAAGGAAGGTTCATACATATTTAACACTGCTGATGATTCTTATGGAGGGTTTAGTGATATTTCATTAAAGTTTGATCAAAGCTGTGCATAGACTTAGCTTTCGGAATAGACATTTTATCATTAGAGTCAGTCTGAAATCCCTGTGAGGAATATGTAATATTCATGTTAATCAGATAATGCGGAAAATCAACTGTTATTAGATAAATATCTGAATAAAAGGGTGAATGCCATATTAAATATGCAATAATGTCACAACAAAATTTTGTTCCCTATTCAGGCATTGCAATACGGTTTCAAACCTTCCAAAATGAATGTTAATTTCATGTTTAGCAATTGATGAGTGGGTTGTGATGCTGAATTTGCTTGCAATTCAGCTGCCTTTCTGGCACACTCCCTGTTTTGTCTTTTTCTTGCTTTTTTTTTTTGTTATGAAAATGTCATTATTATTCCATATCAGTGCCTCATATATATATATATATATATATATATATAACTTAAAGGGTTTTATTCATAATGGGTTTATTTTTTATTTTTTAAATATATCAGAGCACTGTTTTCCAATAATAAGTAATGTTTATTTTTGGAGTAAATTCCATTTTATTTCTGTATATATACGTGTGTGTGTGTGAGAGAGAGAGAGAGAAAGAGTGAGTATATACACATATAACACAGTCTATATGAAAAGCAGCGTTTGGGTAGGTGTACTCTTTCTGTTCTCTCTTCCAAGCATTTGGGTTTTTGTCTTTATTTATAGCACTGTATAATCTAATTATCTCTCATTAGTCCAAAGCTGATTATTCCATTTATCTTTGTAAAAGTGACAACAAAGGCTCTCTTTAATTAAGCAGATCAGCAATTAGCTGCTATTTTATAGGCAGACTTAAATGTCTCTGTACAAATAGCACGGAGTGTGTGATTGTAATCGGCTGGTCAGCAAAGAATTGCAAGCCAAGGCATTTTGATTTACTGGGCCGTTTAGGCTGATGCTTGTTGGCAAAGGGAAACCGGGGCTCAACATTTAAATACACCTTCTCCTTTCTATTCCTGCTTAATTTGTTTTTCACATTAGAATAGGATTCAAAATGTATATTGAATATAAATTCTAATAACCTGCCGTGTGTAATAACACAGTCAATGCCTGATCCATACACTTCTATATTTGCACACACACTCAGCCAGTAGAGAGAAAGTAGCTTTTTAGTGGTAGCCTGTCAATAAACTGTACGAAGCCTTCCTGCCCGTTAACGTTTCTCCTAAGGACCACTGCATGTCACAATAAACATTTTCACTTGTATTTGCTTTCTTGATGGGCTCTCTCTGTTTCCATTAGAAAGACACAGCTCTGACGGTGGGGTGTGCAGGTTATGTAGGCTACGCTCAGTGTTGAACCTCTCGGGAGTGGCAGACCCCTTCATATTCACGCTCTTCTGGAAATCCAGTTACTGAGACTGCATTCTCTATGGTTCTTACTGCATTTTGGATAATTAATTGCTGTTTTCTTCCCCTTTTCACAAGAGTTAACCTTCGACCTCATTCACAAGAAGTGCTGCCCTCCGCACCATGTATATCTGAAAGTCAGAGAGGTGGAGGAGGTTCAGTATCTTATTAGTACAACTGCATTTCACCATGTCGGTCACAGAGTCTGCATCTTTAATGAGAGACTTTCGCCTTCAGTGGCAGCATTTTTAAGTAACACTGTTTCACAGTTGGTATTATTATTATTATTATTATTATTATTATTATTATTATTATTATTATTATTATTATTATTATTATTATTTATTTATGTATTTATTTATTGGCAGACACCCTCATCCAGGGTGACTTACAGTTTACACAAGCACAAGTTTGCATCCATCATTTTAGCAGTGTAAAGGGCTATTGGGATTGATGCAAGTTTATTATTATTGTCTAACCTTAAGTCTCTTACATTTTATTATTACCAGTATTAGTAGTGTGACTAGTTGTTTTTAGGAGTTATTTTATAATCGTCATCATCATCATAGGAATAATAATACTTCATAAATAAATACTACAGCCTGTCTCATAAATATTACAGTTGCACATTTGTGTGTTCACGTGTTTCCCCACAATGCATCACACCTTTCCGAATTATATGAGCTAGAATAGTTTACAGTCAGCATTCAGACTACTCCGATCCGTTCTGAATGAAGAGAAGAAAACCCCAGTGCCTCCATCGCAGCCTCCTGTCTGCGTTATCCTCATTAAGATGGATTCTTGCTGCTTAGGCTGATTACAGGAAATTACTTTAATGATGTGAGCCCACAACACATTGGTATCTCACTTAAAACCCACGTCTCCCTGGAAACAAGGATCGTGCCAGGACTTGTCCTTAATAAAAACACAGACATAGTTTGAAAATCGAAATGTCATTTCAATATTCCATGCTATAACACTTTTATAATTAAATTAAATATATTGTATTTGTGTGTGTGTGTGCGTGTGTAATTCTCCTCTGTCCCTGCCAAACTCATTAAAATGGATTGCAGATTGTACAATTAACAGAGACCTGTCATGAGTAAATACACCAACCCAAGTTTGGATCAAGATATGGTTTTGAGGCCTTGGCTCTCCTGCATTGTGCGGACCATATGTGCTGGGTCACTATCGTCTATAAAGATACTGTACGTTTACAACAAATTACCAGTTTCATAGCATGGTGGAGTTCTTTCTTGATGTATCAGGCAGAAATGACTAGAACTTCACAGGCCACTAACTGTTATCACTGGACCACCAAATTCTACCAAATGCCACATCACACCACTCCATAATGTCTGTCTCTGCCAGGATTGGACCTCATTCCAGCAGATCAAAGTCTCGCTGATCTCAATCCATACAGTATGTAAACATGTTAGTTTGTTGCATCAGGCAAAGGCTGTCATCACACAGTAATAATCCTGTTTTCACGATTCCACTCTTGTGTAATGGCTATACAAAGAGCAGGTGTTCCTCCCAGACCGATGCATCTGTTTGTTTATCTCTGTGCAATAAATCTTACTCAAATCTACATTTTAAAAACACTGCCACTGCTCATTTAGGACCAAGGCCTGCATATCCAACACACAGAACAAAGAAAGCCACAGTTGTCATCTTCATTAATTCAAATAATCTTGTTTTTATGTTTGTTTTCTTTGTTCCTTCTCATTTTATTAGTCCCTTAATTTTTGTCAAACTGTATTATTACTTCAGATGATTGCAACTTTGAAAAGCTTTACACAAAAATACTTATTTTTTCAATTTGTATTATTTTAACATGAAAACACAAATGCTCTCAGTGTAATATATTGAAACCTATAATGTTCGATTCATAATAGGACCCAACTCACAAAACCACTACATGTAAGTTATTCCAAATAAAAAAATGTTTTCCCTATATCATAGATAGCTCAGAATCTTAGTTTATTCAGACGTAACCATTTTATCTTAATCTCTCTTTGCAAATGTACCATTGCCCTTAGATGGCATTTTATTCTTGAACCCATTGACTTTTAAATGTTTTAGTATTCTTTATATTTCCTGTGGGAGGTTTATGGGTAGTTTGTGTATTTTAAAAGGGCAAGGGTTAATTAGATCATAGAAAAGCTAACCTCTATATTTTGATTGACTGACATCTGAACAGAATCCAGGGGAACTATATGGCTTTAGCTTTTAAAATATTTAGCAATCCTTTGAAAAATAGTGCACTGCAAAATATATTTAAGGAAAGCAGTTGCTTGGGAGTTGCACATCAAAGGCAAGGGAAATAATTTGTGAAACCTTTAGCTAGCTAACTTTAACTTTAATATTTCTAACAGTAAGAGCACAGCGTTTACAGTATATGAACCCACAGAATTGTTACAAACGGTATTAAGTTTTATATATAGCCACACATTTTTCATTTTATATGAATGTTGCAGAGATTAAGTCATATATTATGTTAATCAGAATAATTTGCCACAGCTGTCCCTATATTTGTTGTATTACAATAAATTAGTTTTGTAGCATTGCACTGCATATTCTATATGCCTTTTTGTATCATATCACATGTTGATGTTTTCCTGTTATATATAGTGTTTCTTATTTTCATTTTTTATTTATTCACCAACAGGCCCCAAAAAGTTTTTTTGTGATGTTGGAATATTAAAGCTTTTGGTGTTGAAAGTTTTTACCTCATTGTGGTGTGCTTCTCTTCTGTTTTCAAGTAATGGATTGAGTCTGCACTTTCCCCTGTTTATCAGTTACTGTGCACAGACAGAAATCTTGTTGTTTATTTGACCTTAAACAATATGATTCTTATTGGCATTCTCCGGTGTACAACCTTCGCATATGATGTGATTGCGTGTGTCAAAGTCTGATTTAGTTATCCTCAGAACCGTCTTTCAGTTCTGAACTGCAGCTGAACCTGCAGGCAGAGCAAAATATATCAGGAGATTATAATTAAAAGAAATAGATAGTAATAATAAAGACAAAATCGCAGCCAAAAGAAAATTCAATGCAACCAAACATAATTAGCAGTATATTAAAGCTTCTGAATAGTGTATCCCTTACAATACATTAAGATGTCTCTCAATAGCACTAAGGTAATGAAAAGGTTGTCAATTGGTAACCCTTGCAGAAGTGAAAGTGCTCTTCAGTTTAAGCCTGTCGCATGCTGGTATTGTGGTCCTGGTAATATAGGGATGTGAAGTATATTTTTTAAAGAGCTCCAGAAGTTTGGCAGTATCTCTAGTGGTTTGTGGATATGCACCTTCATGTTTGTTGTTTGTGTAAAACATATATATCTATATATATATATATATATATATATATATATATGCAAACTGAGCAGTGTCAGTCTAATGTTTCAGATTTGTTTTGTATCTTCCAAATTAAAATTCTGATCATATTATTTCTGTCTGATCAGATGGTCTGGACAACACTCTGAATCAGTTAGTCCTTTGCAAAGCAATCGGACAAAGTACAGTTTTAGATGCTATAAAAACGTGATGGATCCATTTAGACAATATTCCTAACATGAGATCATGCCTTTGGTTGTCATATAGGGAGCTGCTCTCCATTCATTTAGATGAAAAATTGAATTGCATGAGCTTTTCAATCCAAAATCCAACAACAAATGTCCTGTACCTGACGTATTGCTCTTTTGTACTCCTGTCATAATACTTTAGGAAAATGTTATGACTATGATATGGTAATTTCATTAAGGTGAAAATCTCATAACTGAATTTCATGATAAAAGCACAGAATGCCTAATAACGTTTTTAGATACTGTCTTCACCTATTGTGCTTTCTTTCAAGCAAATTCTCACCGTGATGCTTCACATCAAATAAGCCATCAAATTAGTTTGCCATTTCTTGTGTGCGGTTTACCAGAATAACTAGTAAACCTAGTATGTTACATTTCAACACCAATTTCAGTGTCAATTTAGCACTGAATGCTTATAATTATATTAGAAAATATGATCAGTGCTTCGAAGATTTAGACTAGTTAAGGATAATGTTGAAACACTGTAAATGGCAGCCTATTGTGTATTTGAGCCTGTTTATTTTAGTTCATTACAGACTTCATGTAGCACTAATTTCCCTTTTTCTGATTGAAAAACCTTGTATTTTGTATTCAAAATATATTTTTAGAAATAATTCCTTTGTAATGATTATTAGTGTTCATATTTTTTCAGATTCTGTAAAGAGCCAAAATATTTTCTTAGTTTTTATAATATTGTATTTTTTTTTACACAAGAGAATAAATACCATGATATGAATAGAAACAAAAATAAAAATTTATTTTTGCATATTTTTATTTAAAGAAAAAATCTGTATTTTTTAAGAAATAATGAAAGGCTTAAGGATTGCATGCTGAATATAAAAAGAAACATGTAAATATATATACACACACACACCCATACACAGATATACTTTTTTTATGTGAAAAATATGATTATCGACTCCCATAGATCTGTGTTCTGCTGTTGTCCATCTTTTCTTCAGAGTGCGTCAAGCACTAACCCCTGATGATTTGATCACATTTATTGATCATTTGAATCTGGACTCCAGTAATAGCACTGGGAGAGAGCAAGCACAGAAGTATTACTTTATATATATATATATATATATATATATATATCCATAGGTGACATAATTACTTTTTAAATATTTATAAGAATATTAAAATGTGTATGCCTTGGAAAGGTTCATAAGGTCATTTCTGGCTTTGGGTAGTTCGATTCTCAAAACAAAACACCCTGCAATTTGTATTGGTCCACAGAGCCCTGATATCCATAAAGGCTCTGCTTGCCTTTGCACCAAAACATGCTGCAGCTGTTTGCAGTCCATTGTTTTATGCCCTTGAACACACCTTTAGGAATAGTCAAATTGATCCTATGGCTTTAAAAGGAATGACCTTTTAGTAAGTCTTACTTTTCATGATAAACGTGAAATATGGGCCATCTGTAATGTGGAGATCGGACACGCAAAAGACCATCATCTCTCTGCAGAAGAGGTTAGAGGCCTGCTGCACATCACCTCCAAGGGGACAGGGCTGCCTCTGACCTTATGGCAGGAAAATGGCCACTCAGAGATGTAATGTGAGAGAGGGGGGTCATGTATAAGCCACTACAGAGACTGCAGTTCGATCTCAGAAGTTGGCTTTTATGGGAAAAGACAGGCACACAGGGTGAGGTGATGGGCAGCCTGTCATTGCATGAAGAGATCCACAGTTACTGCAATAAAAAAAAAAAATGAAATCAGATATGCAGCATTAACATCATTATGGGCTTCAAGCAGGAGGATAACTTTAGAAAAGTTAAGCTGTCCCTTTGGAGACACAATATGGTATGTGGCAATAAAATTAATTAATTATTTTCAGTTTCAGTTAATGAATACAGTATGTTTCATGTCAAACTTTTTTACCCAAGCTTACACAGATTAAAGTTGGAGATAAACTTATCCACACTTTTCCTGTCTATGCCGACACTCCTGATTTGTTGTCTTGTGCATTTGTATGTTTGATTGTTTTTTCTACCATCATGATAAAGGTACATCTGGTGTTGTGAGTGTTTCTGTGAAAAATAGAAGAAAAAATTGACCATTGTAACTTGATGAGGTCTGCAGAGAACAACATAGTCTTTCGAGAGGATATCAAGCTTCAGGAAAAAAAAATATTAGATTGCTCATGCATGTTCCCAGGGGCTAGCCCATAAGGGCGTATTGCTGTTGTGTAGAATCGGGGTTTGTCAGTGAATACACAGTGGTTTTCCTTGGTTCACTATTTACACTGAAGTATGTCAGTCTCCTACAGATATGCCAGGTTTCAGCTGGGTTCATGGAAAGAAAAAGCTCAACATCAATTAAGTGGGAAATCTGATTTTCCAAGAGAATACTTTTAAGGATGATTGTTTCAGGACAATTGAAGAACTAATGCAAAGGTTGAAGACAAACTAGGTTTTCTAAAAAGGAGCCATCCATTATGCTTCATATGTCTAACTTTCTTGCCCAAATCTATTTCAATTGTATTGTGCTTCCATCTTCTCTTCGAGGACAAAGGAATAAAACTTTAGTTAAAATGCTGTACAGCCGAATTATGTCGACGTCTGACGGCTTTATGGAGTCTGGTAGTTTCCAGAGGACACTGCAGTGTTTTACTTTAAGCTGCATAACAAAGAGGAACTGCAAGCCTCTGTTTATTGTGTTTCTGTTAATTCTGTTTACAACCATCAAAGAAAATTTAATAACATGATTCCAGAATGGCATAATAGTATTCTTAGTTAAGATATCTCCAATGCCCTTCGGTATTATAACTCTGAAGTTTATAAGCCATCCTTAAAAGGGTAATTTAATAAGGCATCAATACAACTACTTAATTGCACAATGACTATTGACAATGCCTTTAAACAGTTCTACATTTGCCAGATTTAGCTAATGGAAATGGAATTGCCGAACTTGCCACTTTTAAGGAGAATATAAATTGCATGTGGCGTTAACAATGCTCAGGAAACAGATTGCAGATTGTATTTGTGTCCCTGCATTGTAGACCAAAAACAATACCTTGAAAATAAAAGGATTAAAACTGAAGCACTGGATTAAATGTATTTATTTTAATAGGTAGCCCATCAATATTTTATCTCTTGTATTAGGGCAGTATGTTAGCAAGATATTGTACTATGTCCATTCATATATTTAGTCAGTAGTCAGCAAAGGTAAAGACATCATTTGTCAGATAGACTTTGTAAACTCAATTGTGTTGTTAATATCTCCATAAGCTAGACTGATGCTCAGTACTATATTTAAAGGAAAGTTGAAGGCGAATTTGCCAGGCTCAGATTTTATAAATGTTTTTCAGGTGTTTCTCCTTACCTGGATACAAAAATCTTTTACAAAGCTTTTCATTGATAAAAATAGGCAATTTATCAGATATCTCTTAACAATAAAAACATTAACATTATTTTCCTTTAACACCTTGTTTTAGAGACTCAGTACAATAACTCTTACATAGTACCATCTCAGCCTCATGTCCCAATATGAATGGTATTGAAACATGCCCCCATTAAATGGCTATAATATATCATGGCATTATTGTGTTATTTCAAGCTATGAACAAAATGATTATGCATAAGTAAATGGTCATGTGAAACTATAATGAAATGTGTACACGCTACCTTCATGTTGCTGTTTCACTGTTATTAGAAGAATATCCCGAGTAGTGGCTCAAACTGCATGTGGCCCACTGTAACATTGTGTACAATTGATACAGCACAGAGCTGCTACTTCACAATCTAAGTAGTCAGCTATTGACTCATGGCAATCTATATCTGCATTGAAATAGTGAGCTCTGGATTAATGTGGAGTTGAAAGCCCAATTGAGCCTCTTTGCTGCCAGCCTGTCTTTGTAATTGCAGCATGGATTTCACCAACCACAAAGGGCAAAATGGATGTGATCATACTAAGCAGTCGATAGTATATCGATCTCTCTTCTGTTTTTTTTTGCTGCACAATTCACACAAATATTGTAGTTTTATTTTTCAGCAAATTAAATTACACAATCTGCATTTCATACAGAATACACAGCAGGTTGTAAACAAATCGTCTCTCACATTGTTAGCAGTGGGACATGTTGTGTGCAGATGGGAAAGGCTGTAGACGGACACAGGGCTATAAGAAATCCGTTTTATTATTTCTAATTTTCTGATTTATTTTTAAAAAACGTGGGGGCGGGGGGGCGGTGGATAACTTGTTTTACAAGTTTGTACTTTGTTTTTGACATTCAAGCACACATTTTTATTAATATAGTTGAGGGGAACCTTGAAACATTAAGATATGACAATATGAGCAGATGGACCTCATTTCCGCACAGAACAGATTTTTTTTTAATGCCCCATTAAAAGCCCCAAATCCTCATATTTTTTAAGCACAAAACAATACATTAGCCTATATATATATATATATATATAAGAAAATTGCATTTGGAGCAGCAATCAGGAAGAGTTTTCTCTAGTGACATCAAAAGTGGAACACAAAAGATTCCACAGATAAGCCGATTTATTAAGGTTACATTTTTGGAAGCAATCATTCTGCTTTTGTCGGGTTCACTTCACCCCTGACAGCTTTTCAAATGCCATAAAATCACGATGTGGTTTACCAAGAAACGCAGATTAAAAACGATTTATACCCATAGTCTGTACAATATAAGAAGAAAAATCTAACAAAACAAAGTCTGTACAGAAGAGGGACAGAGCATGTCTTCAGTGCAACGCTGCACTCCTCGCCCTTTTTACCAATAGTTACCGAGATGCAGCAACGCAAAACAAAAAACAAAGTTTGTTTTTCTAACACTTACATAGTACCATCTCAGCCTCATGTCCCTATATATATATAGGTTGTCTAAACTGACTTTGTTGTAATGTGTTCGAGTGCCTTATTCCATTTTGTAACCTGAATTCTGCGATTTTGTCTGTGTTCTCCGCAACGCAGATTTCATATAGCCCTAGACACGTAGTGACCACCTTGTGGCTGCTTAAAATGGGAAGTTGTTTGAGCCAGATCACACCATTTGTTTCTTGCAGGATCAACATCATACCCTATGGTTCCCCTCCATCTATCTCTTACATCACCTTTTTAGTATAGGATTTGGGTTTTGCAGATTTTGCAAGGTTTATCAAAGGTGAAAAGTTTGTGGTGTTGAATATATAACTTGGTCCCTTCTTTCTCTGTGTCCAAATGCTACTGTGTGGCAACTTGCTGTGAACGATTTTGCAATGTGGGCCACTTTTCTATAGAGACTGGGTTAAAACTCATAAACTGCAACCCACATTTGACTTGCACAGCTGCCAGGTCATGATGATTTATGGTCATTTTGATCTTTGCCAGAATCTCAACCTCACCCCAGAGCTAGCATCCAGTGTATCAATATCCCCAGACTCTGACATCCCCACCTTCATGTAACCCCCCACCCACCTCTTTTCAGCTCTTTTTCATATCTGTGTGGTTTTGCCCCTGCCCTGTCACAATCCTGTTAATCCTACCACTTTTTAAATCTTGTCTTTGGCCGTGTGTTTTTGGAATGACATTGTATTTCTTGCTGCTTTCTTGTTTAGTTGTTCTTGTTCTTTATTACATTTCACCCGGAAATACTTTGCTCCTGCATTCAACATACTGCCACAGGATACTGGCAATAGAGGGGGACTGTGTCCCAGTGTGCTTGTCCAGTCCAATGCTAAGTGTTCATTCATCCTTACTTTAACAAGAGTGTGACACCCTTTCCCCAAGTGTCATGGTGTTGTATGCAGATTAAATGCTTTCTAACACAAGAGCTCTTAACATGGTTAGAAGTGCACAAATGGATTCTAAAGATTATCTTTCTTCAGCTGTTAAATACTTCATACAATGTACATACAATTTTCAATATTACATTTCCTTCCTCAGTTAGAACAACATGAATGATTAATATACAGAACCTCTCAGTGTGAGCAGTGATACATTGTGATAAATCCTTTGACTTTTGTCTTCAGTGTCTGAAGTTTTAGATAAGCTTTTGGCCACTGCAGTAGAAGACAGCAATAATGTGAGTATGGTAGTATGTCTGAAGACAACAACAACACAGTTATAATTAAGGGTGAATTATAATAACTGGTGAATAACAACCTGTGTTGTTAAAATGGACGCCCAGGCACACTTGGTATAGATTCTAAGTCCATACAAACAGTACTGAAAATCTATCAACAGGATCTGCTAGGTAAAAATGTCATAATAATTGAGGATTGATTATTTGTCAGGACTTATTTTGGTTGTTACCTAGCAGTAGACAAGGTGTATTGAATGAAATAAAGGGTTAAATTGTCTCATTTTACAAGAGCATTGAACACCCAAAGAAGCAGTACTGATGCCCCCCTTGAGTTAAGGTTCAATTGCACACACTCTCATTAAACCAGATGCTCCTTAAAAACTTCAGACATTTTATCCAAGTATGCATATTACCTACAGTATGTTCAATCCTGTACATTTGTGCCATGCACTACCTTCCTTTTTGATGACTCAAGGCTAAGGCCATGATATATTGTTCCTATAAGACATCACAAGTAAATACTCTCATTTAGTTTCCACTCTGGCCTAGTAAAACATTTATATAGTGACCCATTTAAACTTCAGGGCTATTAAAAATATATATTTAAAAAAAGCAAGTAAGGGGAGTTAAATGTATTGAATGGTTAGACATCAGGAATCAAGTCTGTATTTTTGCAAGGCCTTTAAAACTTTGATCCATATAAACCATGAAAAAGTGCCCTGGACTTGATTATTTACGTGGAATGTGTCACTGCTTGCCTTGATATGAATTATGTCACTGCCCTGTTTAAATGTTCTTCTGACCTTGAGTGACATTGCTTGCAAACGTTGATTGACAGTGTGCTGCACTGCAGACCAAAGCTGCACAGGCCCACTGTCCCAGAAGAGATATGCTTCCAGATAGTTTCGCACTTGTCCAGTCTAGGGGACGTAAACGGGGCTGGTCCGCAAAGCCACAGCCCACTCTGTATCTGTCCGGTTATCTTTCAAAGCTGTTCTGTGCTTGTCAGTGTTTTAAGAGAAAAATATAATTTAAAGAATATAGGTTAAAAGGCAGAAATTGACTGATACTTTAATAAGAATCAGCTCTCTGTGCAGTTTTGTCAAGACATTATTTTCAATGGGACATCCTGCATGTATGTATAAATCCATTGATCCTTGATATGTTTGTAACTAATATTTAAAAAATCCAGAATTACTGAAATGTATTAAGTGTTGGGCGATGCTGGTTTAGGTTTAGGCGAAAAGCGAAATGAAGGGGGAAATTGGCGATCTCTTATAGTGGGAGAAAGGCCTGCAGAGTGAGGCCACAACAACTGACCTATGAGGTAAATCAAATTCTCTGGCAATACTTCCTCCCACGATCCAGATAAAACCGCAGACTAAGCGGATGAACTTTCACCCTTGACCCCTTGCTCTCTAAGCCAATGTACAGATTAAAAAAATCAATTTTCCCAATCAATAGGAAAATATTTTTTGTCTCTAACTGGACGATATGTTCTGACAAGGCCAAAGAGGCACTGGGAAGAACAATGAAATTCCAAAGACAGAAAATTAGACATTGGCATTATTGGCCACAGTGCAAACACAAATCAAAATGTTTTGGTTTCCATGCTGCAGGGATGTAATATTAATTACGTGGATATCAGAATGCTGAAGAATTTAGTAATTTGGATGTTCCTGCTGAGAAACAGGTGATTTCCACAAGAGATTGGCAGTTGCAATTGAATTTGTTCCCAACAAAGTATATACTAGCATATATTCCAATTTGCTGAAAAATGAATGCGTCAAAGCAGCCCAACCTCACTTAATTGATTCATAAAAAAAGAAACAACAACCTTTATTTACTGTAAATGTAACTACAGTGTCATTTGTTTTTTGAGAATTCACAGAGAATTCTGCATTGCAGCATTTTTTGCAACATAACTAAATATCCATTATGGTCTGAGTCAGCTGTTGAAGAAGGATTTTTCTTCTCTTGTTGTTTTCATTGTGTTTTTGTCTCATGAAAAAGTAGCATATGTACAAGCTCATCAGAATAGAGCTGGGGTTTCTGCTCTTCTTTCACTGCAAGAAACAGATTATATATATATATATATACAATACTTTGTAATGTTTCGAAATAATAATTGGGACCCAAGTGTAGTACAAGAAAAACACAAAGAATAAAATTGAAATTACAATTAAGAATAAGAAAAGTGCTACTAAGAAAACAAGGTTTGCTTTTCAAATCTCTATTTTAATGTGTGCCACACAGCGGTAAAGTACCATTGTTTATTTTTTATATATATATATATATATATATATATATATTTGGAAACATGCCCATATCAGTTTTCCAAATATAAAGATAACAAAAGATATGTAGATGTCATAGGAATTATTTCATTATCTTTTCAAAAAAGTCTTTGTGTCAGGTTTTTTTTTTTTTGGTGAAATATATATATATATATATATATATATATATATATTTAATTTAAATCATATAGTGCATCTATGTCACTCTCTGGTAACTACTCTTAACGTGATTCTCTTAGGAGTTGTTCTTATTTTCCTTGGTGGTGCTATTTATGAATCTATTGCCAAACAGTAGGCTTAATTTGTTCATATAATGCATAATATAAACATTTTACTTTAAAGGAGTTATTGATTTACAGTATTGTTCTATTCAAAAAGGGCATTCATTCAAAACCTCAGGAAAAACATAAAAATGCACTCAAAATGCATGTTAGCTATGTCAACTTTGTAATGTTGAAAATGATAACTGTTGAAGAATTGCTGAAAAATGTAAATATATACTGTTCTAAAGTTCAACCAATTTAATTAATTTTATTTCATGAGTGAAACCTCACATCATAACACATTACGTGATCAGTGTCTTCAATAAAGTGCCAAGTACAGAATTCACAGACAGGACTAAGTAGGCAGCATAACAACTTACATTTTAGTACTTAACAGGACATGTTAGAGATGCTCATAGCTATGGCTGACCTCCCAGGTACGGTATGCTTTCATGAAGAGAAATATTAATGTATTTATATGGAAAGGAACGAAAGGTAATTCAAGAGTAGTTGATCTGAACAAAAGTGGGAAATCCTTGACCAGGCTGTGAAACACTGTACATTATTTTTTAACATACTTGAAGACATGGGAGAGAAAACCACATGGCTCTTCTCGCTGACTTCCTTTGTAGCCATGATTCTGAAATGTCCATGGTGGTTTTACTGTGAAGAAATCGACAAGATCAATGGAGACTGGTGCGAGAAATCAATTTACATGTGTGCTAAAATGTATAGGGTGCTTGAACATAAAGAACGTCTGATCTGTCTATCTATAGGATACATAGAGTGTGAGAATAGCAAAGGTTAATTATATTGTATTTATTCTATTTCATTTTGAAGAACAAGCATTGGTACATCATGTTATTGTGTGATTAAATAAATCATAGAAACTAATCAGTAAATTATTTCAAATACATAAATGCATGCACAATTAAATACAGAGAAAGGAATTCTAATGATATATTTACACTACTACTATTATTATTATTATTATTAGTATTATTATTATTATTATTATTATTATTATTATTATTATTATTATTATTATATAAGGACATATTGGAAATTAATTAATTTTATATTATAGAAAAAATACCAGACAGGTAAAAAAAAAAAATGAATATAGGGTCATTTTAGTTAGGAGACTCCAAAGCACAGAATCTCTATGATATATTTTAATTGAGCAAAATAGTTTATTTTAATATATATTTTTTAGTTGCTGTTTTTTTTTCCTAAATTTTTACTGTATTATGATACCTATGTGTTTAATGTCTCTATTCATGTTCTGTATCCAGGAATTTAAACTCTCTTCTGAATTATGTTTCAATATTGTAAAGAACTTCTGTGCAATCCTGTTGCGGGAGTGTTTTAACAGATACAAAGCTTAGCTTAAAGTCCGATGCGAGAAAGCTAAAATTGTCTGTTTAAGCTTAAAGCATTATTGATTTCTCTTTTTAATAGCTCAGATCTCATTTTATATAATTACCTATTTATCTGTTTATTTATTTATTTAGCTTTATGCTTATACATTCTGAAATGTTTTATGGACCTCTTTTTAAAAATAAATAAATAAATACATAAATCAATAAATAAATATATATACACAGTATATATACATGTATATTATATGTGTGTATATAATCTATAATTCCTTAAAACCATATTTTGTTGATGCTAAAGGAAATGGTGTAAACAAAAAAATGTTTCTTACTCTTTTGGTTATAAAACTGTTTTAAGAAATTTTAAGAATCTGAACCTCACTCACTGTAATCAGTGTTATAGAAGGAAAGATGAAGTCCAAAGGAATACTTAAGGACAACATTTTTTTTCTCAACTGTAAATATAATTTTGCTAAACGGTATCCAAACAAGTACCTATAGGTTAACATATTTTTTTAATGTTTTTTATTCAGTTTTCTTAATATAAAAATAAAATCAGATGTAATCCTCACACATATTCCTCTCATGTTCAGGCATGCCTAATTTATATTTAGTTATCTGAAACATTTTTACTCAGTTATTAAAATATTAATTTATTTCCTAGATTGGTGAAAAGCTAGTGTTTGTTTTTTTTTTTTTTAATCTTTCATGAAGGTGAGTCGGTGGTATTTAAAGAGCAGAAAAAACAGAATGGAAAATGATGTAGCCAGGGTAGCGGCCGGTAGCCAGCAGTAGAGTTTTCCACAAAGAGATCAGGTAGTGGCTTTGTATTTACATTTCAATCTACCAGTAACCCAGTGTTGTTGACTTCTGGACCCGGTGCCCAGCCATATGAGCTCATGTGAGGAAAAAGCACTCTGACAAATATGTGACAGATGTCTACTACTAATTTCAAAACCTTTTCTTCAAGTGAAAGTCCAGCTGTTGGATAGAAAATCCCTGCCCGTTCTGATCGATTCCCAGCTAGCACTAGGCTTTTAAACATTTTTGATTCAATCTCCTGTAGCCCTCACTTCAATAGACTGGCACAGCAGGCAGAACGAAGGCAACTGCCAGGCCCAAGTTGGGAGGGCAGCGATGCAGTCGTGTCGGGGAAGGGAAGTCAGAGTGGGGACAGGGAGTCAAAGGGGTGATGGTCAGAGGGTGGGATGTTTTTTACTCCAGCCGCCCTGCCCCTACACTTAATAATATAGTGAAGGTTCAAAGCATTGTTAGGCCAGTGGCCTCCGATCTCATCTCAAGGTGATAGTCACCTCTGGCCTTTCTGCAGACTGTGAGCCTTTCTGTCCATCCATCTTAAAGCAGCTTGACACTGGCTTCTCTACCCATTTTACAGCCAACGAACATTTCCTATTGATTTATTGATTGCTGTCTGCCTCTGGAAGGAGCTCAGAGCAGACTCTATGTGCTCTTGCTGCCTCCCTGCATAGATTTTTTTTTTCCCTTTTTTTTTTCTCTTTCATCCAAGCCATGTTAGCAGTCTGTGCTGAAACAGGAATTAGACCATGCGGGAGCCCAATTTGCTGTGAGTTGAGCTCTGACTTGCTCCGTCTCTCTGTCTGTCTGTCTCTCTCTCTGTCTTGTCCTTGTTTCCCAGAATTCTTAAAAGCCCTTAACCCTTCACTCATGTTAACAGAAATTGGAATGTGTTTTTATTTCCCTCAGACTAAAGTAAAGAAAGGTGTTTTATATATATATATATATATATATATATATAGAAAAGGAATTTTTACCTAAAGAATCCAAGGAACAAAATATTCTGAGCATTTTTGTATAGGTTCATACATCAATTTATTTATATATTTTAACCTTTATGTACATCAGAGTTGATGAAGCACCAATCAATTTCAATTATATCTTTTGAGCAGTTCAAATGTTTTCAGATTTGTGGTCATATGCTTTCCCCTTTAAGATTACAGGATGTTGTAATATCTACACAGCCTTATCCGTCTAGTACACGTATGCAATACAGATAGTTTTGCTTGCTTATTGCACATGTATTTTTCATGAAGATTATTTCATTTTTCTGGGATTTTCTTACATTTTTATCTTTTAGTAGTTATCTTGGAGTGCTGAAACCATTTCATGGTTTTAGCAGCTGACCAAGGTGCAAACTCCTGGTTAATAGCTTCAGCTTTTCAGCACATAATGCACGTTTAGTGAAGAAACCTCCCTCTGCAGAAGTGAAACAGAGAAGACTGGTGTCAACTGTGATATTTATCCCATCAGACTGAATATAGGTACAGTTGTGCTGGATTCAATTTCCCATGGAATTGATAGCTGCCTTAGCTATACCTCTTTAATTAATGTCTTTTCCGTTCTAGTAAAATTAATTTAAAACGTCTTATATTTACAGACCGAAAAGGTCAAATTAAATTTATCTCGATTTTAGAGGGTGATCAGCATCAACACAGAGTTTAAAAAAGAGAAAAAAAAGACAGATGACATTCTTCTTTTTCTCCTTCATCTCATTGGCACCACACACTATTGCAGCCCGCAAGTCTTTCTTTTTCCCCGAGTTGCACCTCTGTACTGTGGGAAATCTATTTCAAGGTTGCTTTTAAGGTAATATTTGTTTTCACTGGGTGGAACCCAATCCTGGATTTCAAATGGCTAAATTTTGTTTTGGACACAAAATCCGGAAATATAGCAGGCTTCCTGCACAAAGGGGACGCCGTGCTTGTGGCTAATAACATTTAATGCTTAGACAAGCAGGCTACTGCACCCAGTGTGTCTCCCTCACCACGCTCCTCACTGACGCCATTTGCCTGAGAGTGAAGGTGTCTGTGAGCTCTGAAAATTGGATCACAAGGATAGCTTTTTGCTTGCCCTGGTCACGCTGACGGCAAGACTGATCGATCAATACTCTGTGTGACACTTTCAGAATTCATTGGAAATGATGCCCTTTCGAATGACACCCCCATTTTACGGAGACTGCTTCTACTGGAAAATCGCATCATGTGGGCCATCATTTATATGCATCATTTTTTAACTTAACTTTGAACCCCTTCTCGGTGTATTGTTTTTTTTTTCGTTTTTTTTTTCTGGCTTTGTGTTTTTTTGCATGAGGCAGAGATTGTATCTGTCAGACAAGTGACCTCTTTGATATTCAGTCTTTACAGAACACACAAAGCCTTTTTGGGTAACTTGGATATGTTGTTTGTTTGATTGTTTTTCATAGATAATTTATTAGTTGTTTTTTTATATATATATATATATATATATATATATATATATATATATTATATAGAGAGATATCCATATATATATAAATCAAAACAGTAAATGACTTTCATGTCACATCTGTCTTTGAATGGAATATACTGTGTGTACATACCTATTATATACTATGTTAGTTACATTTTCTAAATTATTACATATGTCCAATTCTACATTATATTTAGTTGTATTCCTTCTATGTTGTTCAGCACCTCCATTAGCTTACAGTTCAGTTAAGGCACCTCCATCTTCCATAACTCTTAACTATCACATTGTGTGCTTTACCGCTTACATATTTTACATGTATTATTTGTTTTTATTTCAATTTGAAAGTCACTGAAAGCTGATAATGATACATATTTGTATTACTATTCTGATAATAATTTACATACAGCCTATGTAATAAAATTATAGCTTTCGCTGGTAAATGTATAATGTAGAGTTCAAATATTTTGTAACCCTTTCCAATTCCCTATGTTTAACAGTCTGTAAAGATATAATAATATATATTTAATAATAATAATAATAATATTGTTGATTGTTATTTCTTTATAATATTAATTAATTTTTCTAAGGTTGTTCTGTGTGTCTGTTGTATTTATTGTTCATGTTATCCTCTTGATTGATTACATGTCACTTGCATCAGGATTATTAATAGTGCAATTTCATTTTCATTTTAATTCCAAATTACTTTTTGATATTTTCAGCAATCTATGAAGATACATATATCGTTTAAACGTTGGTATGCATATGCATACATCATTTCACAATACCAAATATAGGACATCTTAAACTTATCAAAATTGTCTTCATAAAATTGACATAATTATTTAATATGTACATTTGCCAGTACCTCCCATCCATTTTGCAGTTAACTGCACTTATCCGTGAATGTAAAACTCTCTGTGGGACATCATTGTAGAAAGGATAGGGAGACATAAGGAATTTAGTGAGCTGATTTGGATGATGTAAGCAAAGTTCTGAAACAGAGTCTTGTATTGATTTTACATCATCATGCTGCATTTAAATAATGGCAGTTTCATTATCTGACTTCTGAGCAGACCTGAAAATATGCAATAAGCATTAGCAGATATACTACTTCTGGCTCAAAAAAACTTTAAAAGGTTCCCGAAAATGTGCTTCCTTATACTGCATCTACAGAATCATCCTTACAATGTGTGACAGGAAGTGAGGGAAATGCAGACAGTTGTGTAGGCCACTGTTTTACTACGCTCTCTGAGCCCTCATTGGAAGACCAGGTGGTCTGTCAAGACCGTCTTTCTGGAATTTTGTCAGTTTAAAAAATTCTGCACTAAAAAGCTCAGATCCGGTTGCATGTACTGGAGACCTGAACCCAAATATGTGCAACAGCCATGGAAGGGATGTTATTTGACCTCATCTCTGTTGCAGTCAACAAGTCAACCAAATTAGTCACATTTACATTCAAAATGCATCCATCTTCCACAAAATGTCTCAGAGTGCTTTCCAACCTGAAACCTAAAAGCATTACTATCACACAAAACTAAGATGGAAATATTCCAATGCCCCTTGAAAGAGAGTTCCAAAGATTGTGGGGCAAAAAAAATCCAAAGAACGGGCAGCACATGTAGCTGTGCCAGAGGGCGGTGCACTAAGCAAATCTGGACAGGGTATTACAAAAGGGAGCAATCCAAGAACATCCTTTGAAAGTCATCAGAAGGACTTGCTTAAATATTCTGTTCTTGGGGTATACAGCAATACAATGGAGATTTGACAAGAAAAAGACCTCAGTACGTTTCATACACTGCGTCTGATCCTAAATTCTGGCGGGCTGCCACTGCAGTGTTAGGCCAGTGAAAGTAAAAAAGGGAAAGCAAAAAGAAAAGGTTAAAATACAAATCAGACGGAACTGAAGTGACATTTAAAGTTACTAACTCCTGAAATGGGTCTCATGCTTGGGAACGGGGAGCTAGGACCCATCTTTAACAGTTTTGACATTACATTTAGTGATCGCACTGCATCCCAAACACTCAGTGATCACCTCCCGCCAGCTCTCGGGGCAGCACTTCACATTTGTTAATTTTATACCTTTGGGATCACACCTAGGACTTGAGAATCGCCATGGTGTTCTGTTCATTCAGGCATGCTGTGCAAGTCCTGACTTTGCTTTCCCTCAAGGTTTGCAGCTTTCAGATAGTAATGTACATACACACAGACACATCACGTTTCCATTCGAAGCAAATTATGCCTTCCGCAACTTCTCATGTTTTTTCAGACATCCTGTGGGAGGTGTTCAGTTATTCAGCGCTGAAAAACCATGTTCAATATTTATTTTTTTCCTTCTTTTTTTAAAGATTACCTTATATCATTTATTTTCTCTAATACCTTTCAGAGGTTTTGATTCCATCATGCCTTCACCTAATGGTCCCATCACCATGTATCAAATTGGCTTAGAAGCGCTTAAAGTTTAAAAAGTAAGCTGAACATCTCCTTCTCTTTATCTTCCAAAAAAAGAAAAGGGGAAAAGTGGATTACGTGAAAAGCCATCAAAAAGATGTGTTTTGCAGTATTCCGAACTTGGTTAAATGGCAGCAAAAAGTAATGATTCTACAGGAAAATATATATATTTCCTTTGATTCTGTCTGCTGTCTTGCATTATGGGATACCTTTAGATGTATAAAAATTGATTTTTAAGCTTTTTGTGCATTAGCTTTTAAATTTGTAATTTTATTTTGTAGATGCCTTCTTTTGATCAATGAGGAGAACCTGAGTTTTATAACCCTCTCACTACTTCATTAAAACCTACTTCACGGAAAGTTGACAATACTGACGTTTCCTCTCCGTGATCAAACTCTCCCATTGTTTTATTTTATTCTCTTTTATTTTGTTATTACAGAGTGCATTGCAGCATTGTCTTGTAAAACAGACTCGCTGTAGATGTTTGTGCAGTATTTATTTATTTATTTGACACAGAACTGTGAAATGTAATGCTGAACTGATAAAGAGAAGATGATATAACATATTTCACTCAGCTGATATATCCCCCATATTCTATGAAATGCTGATCTCGAGGGATTCTTAAAATAACAGCTCTTGGTTTAGTTTTTAGTTTTTTTGGGAAGAGGGCAATATTCTCATCAGCTCTTATCGAATTTAATTTCTTAAATTTTTCGTTCTTCTTTTTGGCAATGCTCTGTTTTTTTCTGAAATTATATTAATTGAAATTCCAGTGAAAGAGAGAGACACAAAAGCAGCTTGCACACTAAAAAAAAAAAAAAGTGCTTTCCCCAAATAAAACCGGAAGATGCATTTTCAAGAGTTCTTCCGAAGACTAACACTATTATAATCAGGCCTGTGACCCATCCAAGGTTTTGGAAAGCACTCTGCTTTTGTTTGCACACAGTGCTACAGAGTGGACCCCTGCAAGCTGATTCAGCACCAGCAGGCAGTGTGTGGTCATTAATGTTATATCATCTGTCACCTTTGGGTGATAATTAGAAAGGAGAGTCAATAGCAATTCTACATAACACTTCTTTCCTAAGATTTAAACGAGTCGTAATATTGTTGAACATCTATTGATGAGTCTGAATGCGCCACGGGCTAATGAGCAAGAAGAGCGCTTTCATGTCAAGGGTAACATTATTAATTTGGTATGGGGGAGTTTCAGCAAGTATGTGCATTAGTTTTCTTTTTAATGTACTGTTGCCTTCAGTCATTATTAGATGCTTGTCTGTTTTTCAAAGGCAGCTTCTTACTGTTACTTTAAAGCAGTATTTTGATTATTGTACATATGGTGTTGTATATGTGCATTCAAATTTGTATATATATCACAAAGGTAGATTGATGGACCTTTGATATTAAGGGATCAAGGTACCTCTTCACCCATACCTATCATTGCAAGAAAGTTGATCTTCTAGCAGGTTCCCTGGGGGGCAGAGAGTGGGGGGAAATTGAATTCGATGTTGGACACAGGTTATAGTATGTCAGAGTTACAAATCCTTTTGGTGTTGTACAATGAAACAGCTCTAAGGAAATACTGATTTATGGAAAATGACATTAGATTTATTCAAAGCTCTATTTTCCTTTTTACTTATTTCATTTCGAGTAGCAGAGTGAGGTGGAGTGGTTGAGATGTGGAAAAAGAATCCTTCCAGCTTCTTGGTCCCACTCTGCAGGTGTTCTTCAGTAACTGCAGCATGATAATTGATTGGCAGATTTGTATTGTTAAAAATTTGATTGATCAGTAAATTTTACCTTATGAGGATGTATTTCTTCACGTATTAGTATTGTCATTGTTGCTGCCTTTGTGTTATTTTCAGACAGAAGATAAAATATTCCTTGTTAGAATAAGTTTGTTGTGTGAGTTTAGCATTTTCTGCAGTGAGAGTGTTGTTCAGTCATAGGACCACTTCAGATATACACTAAAGCCCCAGCAAACCTCCATCACTACTGTTTTAACTTGTATTATGAATCGATTTTGTCCGATACTTTAGATATAAATATGCATGTACATGGGAGCTGGTTGGCAACTTAATTAAAAGAAACTCTCATGCTATCTTTCTGTCTGTTTGTTTGTCTCTCTGTCTCTTTATATATATATGCATCTCTAGTTTTGTAAATGCATTTGATATCTTATTTTTAGGAAAGTATTTTGAAAAGGCCTCCTGTGCCACTTTGATAAAAAAAAACATGGGTAAAAAGCACATTAAGGTCCTGAGTTTTTAGGCAGTGATGGTTAGGATTCAGTCTGAACTATATGTGCACAGAATATTTCTTAAGGTCTTTTAGCTATTAGTGTATTTGTCGACTTTTACATTAAAAAAAAATTTCTGGGCTCTAAACAGATGAAAGGATCTGGATCCATTTTCTTTGAATCGTCTATTATTTTGGTATTTTATTAAGGGCCTCTTAACAGCTGAGAGACTCAAATTATTTCCATCTCTTCAATTCAAGAGCATCTTTTGAAGACCAGCTCTTCTCTGTAAATGGGACAGGGGATTAATGTAATCTCTTCCACTGCCCCTTTCCATCTCTACATCTTTATTCCTTAACTATGAAGCTGCCAGTGGCCTCAGACAAGCCTTGGTCTCAACTTAAAAGCCTCCAAGAAATCAGATGAGTGTTGGGCATACAAACTATGTAGAGCTAATAGCTACTTTCAGAAACGTGTCACTGTTGGGAACAAGCTACACTTACCATGTTTTTGAACCAGATTCAAAAAGGCCCATTGTATATGGTGAAATGAAAGTAAAATCTCACACTTCATCTTTCCTGCTTCTTGGGGCATGTATGTGTGTCTGTGTTTATGTACCCTGGACAGGAAATAGGAAAGATTATGTGTTTCTATCCCTGAACCAAAGAAAGGAGTCTTTGCAAGTTGCAGATCATTTATTATCAGTGAATAACCTAAGACCACAAAAATAAAAAGAGCTCTCATTACATTTTCGTGGAGCTAATGTAAAAGTAGGATATTTTTATATACATGTATCATTAACATCAGCATCCTCCCCAGCCAATGTCAATCCAGTGGTGGATGAAGTTCTCTCGCCACACTGGCCAGATGGACTGGTGAGTTGATGGGAGCAGATGTGGACTAAATCCCATACTCTTGTGTTATTGTGTGCTCAAACCAACTGAGCCACTAACCGCTAAAATACATATCTGAATGTTGGCATGTGGTCTTATATCTATATATATATATATATATATATATATATATATATATATATATATATATATGTGTGTGTGTGTGTGTGTGTACATTTCTCAGATTGATGTGACAGGTATTTTGATCCCCAATACCATTATTGATTTGATATGCCATACCATGATTAGATATTAATGCACAGTAACTATTCATTGATGCCTGTCAGTCTGCGGACCTCACTCCTGTGTATTGCTTTTATTGTTTATACAGGGTATATTTTCGCACATCAGACTTCCGTACCCCCTGCCTCCTCAGAAGATACACACACCGATGAACCCTCCCACGCCATGCACAGCAGTGTGTTTTTAAATATTTCTTTGGTGGAGGAAAAAAATAAAAACGACGAAGGGAGGCCCCCTGGTTGTCTAGTTAACCATATCCCCAGGTCCTATTGAGATGGAGTGCAGCTGGACAGAAGCGGCCTGCTGATTCAGGTTGATTGGATGACCTGTCCAGAGGAGCCTCCAGGGAGCCGCAGGGCTGCAAATTAGAGGCAGCCTGGCCTGGAGGTCAGCCACCATCCCCCCATAGCCACGCTCCCCCTCGCCCTCGCCACCTTTGCAGCCTGCCGCATTTGCATTGAATGAAGAACTGCCAATAGCACGTGAACGCAAGTGTGTGGGGGTTTGTGATTATATATAACAAAGCGCTGGTATTTTCCTCACCTATTAGTCATTGTGAAACACATCCCCTTAGGTGTATACACATTCCCAGATTGCGTACTCAAGCACGCAGTCCTGTACCAGAGTGGAAGCCCATTGTTACACTATATACAATACGATTCCTATTTCATCCATGCCTGAAAGAGCAGTATACCTACATATGGCACATGGTAAAAATTTAAAAATAAAAAGGTCAAGCTTTAATTGTTATCATAAAGAAGACAGTGAAAATAAATAGTGGTCAGCTCTCACACTTTTTTGTATTGGATGCACTATCAAGTACGTGTAATTTCATTCCTTTTGAATGAGCCAACACCAGTAAAAGAAACAGGATATTGTTCCTTAGAGTATCCTAGATATTTGTTCTCAACTAAATTATATCGGGATGTTGTCAGTCTTCAGTATCAACACACTTTTCCACAAGATGTATGTATGCAGTGGACTCTCAAAAGACTTTTAAATAGTACAACAAAATTAGTTTCTTGTTTCATTCAGATTGTATATATATGGTATTCCTGTACTTGTATGTAATTGCATATGTTCTGCCTTCATACTGTATATATAATGTGGCACACTGTATTACAAATGAGCATTACAGTGGGGGAACAAAATATTATTTGTTTTATGTTGTCTTTTGTAATTTATTGACATTGCTGGATCAAACAAAAAGCAGAAGCCGAACATAATCCTAATACACTGATAATGTCCTTCTCGAGCTTCAGACTTGTGCTTCTGTTTAATGTTCAACAGCTCTTGAAAGTGTTGGAAAGGGGGTAAAAGGAAAAAATATTTATGAGGCAAAAGCATGAGTAACCAGAGCAGGAAGCAGGGGAAAGACACCGCGATGCTTCAGAACATGAAGTGTGTAACGTGCTATCATGGCTTTTGTATACCCTCTTAGAGGAGCACTTTTATGTACAAACACTTCATTGATAGGTGTTTGAAGGAGCAGCTAAAAAGCAACACACTGACACTCATCTCAAGGCAGAAAATATCCACACTCCCTGTTTTTTTGTTTTTTTTGCTGCAGCACCAATTAGTCTGCAAAAGAAGTGAAGGGGGAGGATGGAAATGCAGGGCGCATCCACACTTGATTACTCTAATGAAATGTCCATTGATTCCCATAGATTAATGTGAGAAGAGAGGCAGCTGCAGAGTGGCTAACACCTCTGGGTCGGCCTCTGTGGAGCGAGAGGTTAGACCGAGGTGGGAGAGAAATGGATAAGATTGCCTGTGACACCAGAAAGGTGGGAAACACATTCACATACAGTCGCCTGGATGGAGCAGGCGAGGCCGCGGCTTGTGTGTTGCCATGAGTGACGGTGAGGGTGCTCCTTTCCCACACGTTGTTACGGTATTTCTGTCACCACCCCGGCCCCCACGCTTCCCAATGTGACTGCAGAGTGCCAAGCTTGCTTCGGGTCTCATTTTGTTCCTTTTGTTTTTTCTTCTTTGCTGTTGTTGCCAGGCAGGTTATGAATTTATGAAAAAAGGAAGAAAATCCTGTTCGGTTCCTCTCCATGCAGCATTGTAAGAAAAGTATATACACAGTTATTTATGGATGTATTTGTGAGTTTAAAAGAAAAAGGAAAAAAGAGCCGAAAAGAAGTCCTGATGTTTTTCCTTCACACACACACGAGCACACTGCCTCCTCACATCCTGGTCAGCACACAAAGTCTGTTTCTCTCAGAGCAACACTATGCTTCCCATTTGCACACAGACACATACACAATGATTACAGTAGATAAACATGCGCTACCTTGCTCTCTCTTTCCCTCCCTACCTCTCTTGAATTTGCTGTGAGGCATAGTGCACTCACAGGTCATCTGGTTTTGTTAGATTAATTGGATTCAGCATTTAGAAATTGAACGCTGGATGCTGAGCACGCAAATGGTTTTCTCTGCAGTTGACATTGCTGTTTGGTCAGAGCACCTTTTCGCTCTCCGGGTCAGACGGTCCAGGGATAGGGGTATGGTGTGGTGCGGATCACGGAGAGAGGTTGCGATATCGGTGATCATGATTTTATTAAAGATGTCAGTTGTGTTTTGTTCTTCTGCTTGTTCCGACAGCATATTTTTAAAAGTCAATACAAAATTACTTTAATATATGAATATCTTTTGGCAAGTTTCTGTTTCTAAGAAGTTCTAAAATAGGTATTGTATGTACACAGTACACACTTACACATTATTATTTTTATTTTATTTCATGTGCTTTCATTTTGCTGTGATCACAAGAAAACCCCAAAACAAGTGGACTGCAGATTATTGGATATTTGAATAAAGAAATTATTTGTGAGATCAAATCGTTACAGCAGAAATAGGAAAAAAAAAAAAAAAAGGATGAATTCTGTTTAATGGTCCAATGGTCAGGTTTTGTACTTTTTACTCTGTACGAGTGGTCAACAGCACTGTCATTTCCACACTGGGGTAAAGTGATTAATACAAACCTTTACAAATTAATCTGGCTGATGTGGAACCTAAAAATATGTCAGCATTGAATTATTTACAGCACCAGTGCCTGTTGTGCCCTCCTATTGATCTAAGTCAGTCCAGTTATAGCAGTGAGTGGGCAAAGGCTATGGCTAAATTTGAATAGGAACTATTCTTACGTGAGTTTCCATTTCTGGGGGAAGGTATTGCACTGTGCTCCTCCCACATTTATATTAATAAGCACACGACACTAAACTATTCTTCCCCTCCTGACATTAGCAGGCTTGTTTTTGTTGTGCCGTGCAGCTGCGTTCTGCTGTGGCCCTGTCTAGCAGGCTGTACCTACGTCACTTTAATACAGTCTGACCGTTCAGTGAATTGAAGCTCATCCCTGGCGTGGCCTGTGCTCTGCATGCACAGCCTCTCCATGTGTAATTACAAGCTGTTACTAGCCAAGAGCTGTGCACTTTACTATTGCTGAAGTACGATTTTTTCCCCCTACCATTTCCTTCACTTGCACTGTGCAGACCAGATTGGCCAGCGGCTGCCCATGGTTTATAGTGTGGCATTGATTTTCTTTTCTCTAGATTTTGACAGAATCATAGATCCATAGCAAACAAAGAAATGTGCTCTGTGGCTATGAAATACCTTTAATTTAGGCCAGTGTAAATCAAAGCACATCGCTGACACTGAATGACTGTCTTGAGGGTCAATCAAGAAGGCTTATGTTAAAATACACACACACATATATATGTAGGCTTTTTGACTGCTTGCCCAAATAATTCCTTTTATTATTTAAAGCTGAAAAGTATTATTATTATTGTTCTTGTTGTTATTATTATCGTAAGCATCATCATTCTTATTGTTATTTGGTATGTGTCATAAAATTATACATATTATTTTCATCTTTTCATTATTTTAGTTTTTCTTTTTTCAGGCTGTTTTAGAAAGCTAAAATTATAAAACACTCCTGCTTGTGTACGGTGACACTTCTGTGAGAATCATGGTCAAAGGTCCTATCTGCTTTGATAAATACATTCAATCACTTTAAAAAGGCATGAACAACAATCCTAGACTATATACTGGCCTTTTTCGTGTGCTGAACATCTCCTAAATGCCTTTTTGAAAAGTGCGTTCTTGATATTTTGATGTTCAGTCCAATTTTATACTTTTAGGCATGAGGAATAATTAACTACTTTCTTAGTAAAGAAAAAGTCTTAAATGCCTATTTACTTGATGGTCCCCCTGGGTGTCTTTGTTTTGAATGGGCTGAAAAAAATCTTCACAGCAAAATAAGCAGGCGATTCTAATCAATAGAGCCAGAGGACTGTATTGATTACAACAACTCCATTCTTAAGACATTAACCCTGGGTATTCCAAAAGAGCTGTACTTGGCCAAGCAGAAGCACTATTTAGACACAAGTGACTTCATATTAATGCAGGAGACAGTTTAAGTTGTTTACTATCCTGAGGGCTTAGGTTAAAAAAAAAAAAAAAAAAAGGAAAAGCATGCAAAAAATGGGCTGGACATTGGGGTTTTTAATGTTTGTTTTTTCCAGCCCTCTAACTATGTAAGAGAGGGATATATTTTAAGACACATACACACAAACGCACATGATTGAGTAGGATACAATGTAAAATCTGTGTCCTTTGAAAATGATATATATTTGAATGCATTTTATTTGATTTCATACTTTTTGTGCAGAACCAATTTCTTCATCACGCTGCCTTGTTCACTCGTTGTATAATGCATTGTCCAGGGACTCCCTACCCTGGATACCATATGGTCTTTCATTTGGCTGTGCCAGGCTCTATGTATGTCCTCACAGTGATGTCACTAATTAGATTGTGATGCCCTTCTGCTCGGAGCTCCATGATTCCTAGATGCCTCTCACTGATGTACTTTAACCGCAGCTTTTGCTGATTTAAAGTTACTGTTTTCTTCTAAAGTGACTCCTTTTATTTAAAATTGTCTTCAGCATCACATTGATCATGTTTGTGTTATGCATAAAAGGAATGGCCGAAGCTCTAAATGTCATGCATATCCAAGCACCGAGTTAATTTTTATTGAACTGTTGATGTAATCTGAACACAGTAAGCTGTGGCCTAAGTGTACGCCAATATTATAAGATAAAACCGAGGTAAGTCTTGACTGACAGATTGATGTTTTGCTCCATTGCTTAATGGTGACATTGAGCCGATGAAAACTGGAAAATACCACAACAGAAACTCATTGATGAGAAAGATCAAATGACAATGCAAATGTTAATCTGTTCCGATATTATTGAATTTTTACACTGCAGAGCCTTTTTAACATGACGGACAATCTGACCCCACGTAAGGGAAATCAAAACACGATTTATTTATCTGTGCAAAAAATAATGGCTATGATGGTAGCTGTTATGTAATCTAGCAAACTAAAACAGGATTTTAGTGATTTGCACAGAATGAGCAATAAACAGCATTTGCACCCTCACACACTTGCAGCCAAATGCCCCATCTGGTAACATTTCCACGTCTCCAGGAAAGAAATCAATAGCAATAATCTGCTAGGGCCACACAGGGTGTATATTTTTTATCACAGTCCTATTCGTTATTCAGTTTGCTTTCTTCCATCTGCTGTAGATCAGTAGAGATGTTGGCTTACTTAAAATCATGGCATAATGACAAACATTAGATTTTAGAATAGGGGATTTTCTTTCGAAAGATTCAATCACGTCCATGTTATTGTTTTTTTTTTTTGTTTCTGTTTTTTGTTTTTGATAAATACACAAAGAAATTTTCCATTGCAATACAACCATCAGTGGAAGATAAGACAAGCTCCATTTGTATTGTATTTTTTATTTTCTTTGCTGTGCTTATGAAAATCCTTTTCTTTGTGCCTGGTAAACCGCTCATATTAATAGTAAAGGTGTATGTTATTAATGATGTGCAGTAACCCCAGCCCTCCAATGCTCTAACCACCGTCAATACATGTGCATTCTGTAATTTAACCTTAAGTCCAGACAATATGGCCACATTTCGAATCTTCATCCAAAGCTGGTGTTTTTTTACAGTGGGAAACATAATGTTCCCATCTGACAGGGGCATTATTTATTAGAGACCTCGACTGGAATCTGGTATTGAGGCTCTTATTGAAGCCCTGCTTGATGAGTTGCTGCCTTGAACTTTCTACTGATCATTGCTGTGCTATGGCTGAATGAAAGAGCTGCTTTCTGGAGAAGGGGCTGTATTACATGTGAATTAGCTCTAGTAAATAAAAAAATAAAAAAGCTCTTTCTCTGCATTATCACACTCTTGAACTTTTAGAAGAAATGAAGAAACTATTGTAATTAAATTAAAGGGGAGTGGCTTATGTTTGGAGTCATTATTATAATAATAATATTATTTATTTTAATATGACTTGCTTTGGTTATAATGTTTCTTTTGTATCAGAATGTCTTAACCTCTTGCTCTTTTAACTAATTAATCTACCAAAACCTTTATTTCAGTCAATGAAGAACACATTCAAATTGACAATGAACACCTGGCAAATAGTTACCCCCACTGCAGCCGAACACGGAAAATAGACCGTATCAGTGAATCAAGGAACAGCAGACTCAGAGAATGTGACAGCTATGAAAATGTATTTTCAAATCACAAAAATATGTAAATGAATCCCAGAATGCAGGACTAATACCTCATTCATATAAGACAGCATGCTTAGCTCGAGACTACTTCAGCAGCATTTAGTGTTATGTGGTACGCTGACTTTTTCTAATGTTGCACAGCAGCACTGTGCCAGTGCTAAGTATGCAGCAGAGGAACCCAAATCCGAGTTGATGAAGGTCACAGTCCCCTGGTATTTCTTCCACCCTGAGTGTTTAAATACCGGTTCTCAATTTAACTAATTATTGAGTGAAAAGGTCCCTGTTCCAGTAGCTCCAAGGTCTGCAGCAGGTGATGGATTGAAGGCTCCTATAAACCCAGCAGCTTCCATCCTTCCAGGCCCAGATTTACACGAAGCGTATAAATTCACACGCAGTTAAAAACTTCAATGTCAGGTTGCAAAACATAACTTGGAGTGCAGCAGTGAGCATTAGTCAGAAAGAGGCCATTATATGAGCAAATAGCGCTGCTGTTGTAAGGAAGGATAGTATTTGTTTGATGATGAAGCAAGACAGATCAGGTGCCATGAGGTTTACGATTATGTTTCCAAACCTCAGGTTTCAACAAATAAATAAATAAATGGGATTATTTTAAATAAGAAGTAAATGTGTGTGCATGTGGGAACGGTGTATAACTCATTCTAGAATGTGATGTTCAGAAAGAAAAAAACATCTGCCAAATTAATAAATAATGCCAAGCTAATAAGGAAGCTCCCATAAGGGATTAGCAACACGATTGATGCAGTGATAATTTTGAAATTCAAATTATGTATAACTTATTGTATGAATTAGGAAGTGTGAGTGTGTAAATTACATGAGCCTCCTGCATCAAAGTGGAGACGTCCTGAATGGGAAATGAATCGGTGTGTGTTTGGTTTTCATTGGCAAATGGCTCATCCTTTTGTCTCTTTTGCAAAGCCTGCACGATGAGGGCAATATGGCCTCTCGAGCCCCTTTGGTGTTGTGTGAAATGTGCGTACTATATTGTATTGCTGATTGCAACGAGTGTTATTTATTCTTCACAGTTTAATTTAGAACTACTTGAGTGCCTACAAAGCGCATTGCAAATAGTGGCTGAGAAGAGAGTACATACTAAATCAATGCACACAGCATCAGCGCTGACATCCATTGGACACACAGCCAAGGAGGCAGAGTTTTAATACGATTGAGCCGATGTCATTAGTGCCATCGACTGCTAAACCCCACTGTTTGACTTAAACACCATCTCTCTTCCCTATAAGATATGCTTTCTTATTGTTTGTTTTCTTCTCCCAGGCATATAGCTTACCTAGAAACACTTCTATTAATGTCACTCTTGCTCTTGTACTTTTCCCTTTATTCAGGAGCCATTTAACCCCAACAGCAAGATTAATTATTTATTTGTTTGTTTGTTTGTTTGTTGTTTGTTTATTCCTTCATTTATTTTATCTTGGACTTTTATGCCAAATAAATGTTCATAATATTTGTGTGGTTGTAATGAGGATGGGATCTTCACACCTGTGAATTTGCTATCAGTAATATTTCAAGATTACCAAGCACAAATATCAATTTCAACTTCCTTGGTTTATTTATGAAACTCTTACCATTTAGCATGTCTGGTGTGTTCCCCTATTTATTTTTCCTTACAGAGTTGTGGTGCTTCACTTTAAATATTTTGGAAATATTATGGTAGTGTCAAGTGATACAATCTAAATCTGCACAACTTATGTTTACAGTACAATACTGAACACTACTGTTGTTGAAAATAACATATTTCCTGGATGAGAGTAATGTGTGAATATAAGCCAGAGGCCACCCGTTGTGTCTGCGTATACTGACCAGTGCTTGGGGTGACGGACCATGTCTTAAGTAACTCTGTGACATGTAGACTGAAACCAAAGAGGATAATGTTCTGACACCGGTTGGCCAATTAAGATAACTTTAGAAACTCTATCTGACTGTGAAGTTCTACAAGCCATCCTTCGCACTTCGCACATATAAACACACATCTAGATTCACGGCACGCATACACGCACACAGGCCAACACATGTACACAATGCCATATGCACACTCACACATATTATTTACACTAAAAGCACAAGACAAGATAAATTGTGTAGTACAGTACCACCAGTACATACACAAACACAAACAGCATGAAGTCATGAACACTGATGCCAATGTGTGTCAAAGAATGACATGAAAGAGTGTTTCCATGAACTCCCATGTGTTCAAAATGGATCTTGTGTTTTTAGATGTGTATAGTCCAGTGCTTTAAGTAGCCACTATTGTTTAGTTACAATGGCAACCAATTTTATATTAGGGCAACTATAAATTTTATTTTCATAGCCTACAATTCAAGCACAAGTTCGATTTGTATCCAGTAGGTTCAATTTGTAATGAATGGTGCTGTTACTCTACTCACATATTGCATTTTTTGATGGTGTTTAATACTTCTTGCTCTCATATTAAATGTTTTTCTCCTTTATGACACTTTTTGGTCACCTAGGGCAATTTATGTTCCTGCGTGACATTTTTTGGTTGTCTTGTACCACACTGCTTTGTCCTTATTGGACTCGTATTTGCATATTTAATAGAGGGTATGCTGTATTTACAGTTACTCACTGTGGCTATTTCAATTAAAAAAATAATAATAATTAATTGTATTATTATTATCAGTTATGATGGTAACTCTACAAGCTATCACTGTTACAAATTTGCATTAAGCAAGACATAATAATACATATTCATGAATAATATATGCAAAAGGTATTGTCACATGCAGACATTTTTATATACTTTCCAAGGCATTCAGTACACTACCAACTACAAATAATACAAATATTCACCCCAAGGGAATGAAATCTCACATTGACACCTTGCCTATAAACATTTACAGTGTATTTCCTCCCAGCAACACCAAGTGCCTTTCCAACTTGAAGAAACCTCACTGAATGAAGGAACTGATCCCTGACCCTAATCTGCGTAGACTAAGACACTACAGTCAGCCTGTGCCCCTGCGGAAACCTGGAACTAAATCTGTCCATGAGGCCTGAAATAGCATACTGCGGTGGCAATGTAGGAATAGTTTTAATTTATGACGAGTAAACATAGCTGCAGTGTGCCAGGATGATTTAATCAGTCCTTTTCGTTCTGCAGTTTTAAGCCTGTCAGCACTCAGTGTTTCTGTTGTCATGTAGAATACTAATTTCATGAGGGATTTATTTGAAACAAAGACTTCAGATTGAATTATGGTGTAATTATGAACTAGTTTTTGTGTGCTACAAGGACTGGGCATTTTGCCACCAGTTCCAATCCACCTCGCATCAAAGAGCCACTGGGAGAGCTGACATCCGTGCCAAAGCTCCCCCCTAACTCTCAATTAAACATTCCATTCAGCTGCCACTTACACAAATTAAACAATCTGATCCCCCTTTACAATATCATAAGTGAGTAATAAGGGGCTTAAATAATCAAACACCAGGGCATTAAACAACCTCATTTCCATAATGACCATGTGTTGTGGTTCTGCCGGCTGTCAACTAATCTCTCTCAGGGTGAGTTAATTGACATTAGGGTCTTAAGCAAGGTAAACTGCAGATCGGCTGCCATAATGCAAAGCGTTGGTCCTGCCATTGTTATCCAGGGATCACTCCTCAGTAAGTTGTAATAATCAACTTCGGACAAAAGCACGTTTTTTGAAAAAAACATCATGTTGCTGATCTTGCAATATGTCATTAGCTTGGTTATTATCACCAATTAGGTGGTGAAGTGCCATTGACATATGCCATCGTTCAGGAGCAAATAATAACGCAAAGACCTTTTGGAGACCCACACAAAAAGTATGACTGCATGCTAATGTGTGCCGCGCTCACTAAATTAATATATTTACATGCCTACAGACTGCAAAGATTGTACATTTAGGTTGTTATAGCACCCTTGGCCTCTTAACTGAAAACACATAATAGATATTAAATGGTCTTGGGGCGGGGGGGGGGGGGGGGAGTGCAAAGGTCTTTAGGAGCAGCATTTCTCTTGCAAATTCTTGTTTCTACACTATATAGAGGCTAAAGCATTCTGAAACCAGTATTTAATTTGCAACAGTCAGGAATTATTTATAAAGTGCCCTTATGTCTCCTTTTTTAATTTGGCTACTTATTGTGAGAATAATACTCTAAGAATTGCAATTAGATCAGCTGACAAAAAATGGCAAAAATCTCATGGATGCTGTTACAACAATAACACTTATTAGCATGATTAAGCATTGATTCAAATAATGAATGATAAATCATACAATTATATTTAAGATGTTCCGTGTCTTCATAAAGGTAAATGTTTTCAGAGGGGGCCCACTGAGAATGTGTTCATCCACAAGCTATACTCAAATGTGTAGGTTATGACAGAAATTATTCAGCCCCTGTCAGAGATACACTGCAGTATGATAAATATACACTTTCAAACAAATCTGTTCATATTTTTCAATTGGACTTTTAAAAATTGAATCATGATTATATAGCCAATATATGTCTGAAACAAGCAGATAGGAGGATACAACTCAACAAGAACTATGCATATATATATATATATAGTATTAAAATACTTAAATCATTTTCATTGTTATTTAAATGCACAATTGCTGGGGCCATTGCAGTGTGTGTCCATCAGGTACGGTCTCTCCACAGAGCTGTGGCGATCTGACATTGTGCAAAAGGGTCACTGAGCGGAAGGTCAGCCAGCTGGCCATTTTCATTTCAAAGATGCTATCAAAAGGCCAAGAGGCAGTTGATCCAGCAGCCCCAGCAAACAAGGTTTTCTCTTCCTTTATTTATGATATATTTTTATACTAAAATACTTTATGGGCTTACACAGAAAGGTCTACCAATTCATTTCCCTCCGAACAACAGTGGACTAATGGGAAAGGACTTTGGTTCTGGAAATCGTAGGAGCTATTGAGTAATGAGGAGCCATTTGGTGTCCAGTTATCAGCAGCCGTGCAGCAGGGCAATAAATCATTGCTGGGACTCTCCACTTCATCCAGAAGACAATTGAAAAAGGTAGCTCTCTTACTGCAAATTATTTCTTATCACATCTCAAATGGCAGGCCTCAGCTACTATAAATATTTAAAATTACTGCATACCTGGTCCTATCTTATAGCACCATGACTGGCCATAGTGTGATTTAATTTTGCTTCATATGTTTGAACACTGTGATTTTATTCTGTGTTTGTTTGGTTTTTGTTGGGGTTTTTCTTCACATGTTTTTGGTTCACCATGACACAAGATGCATTGTTATATTTGTGTGGAGGCCTGGACCAACCACACAATAATGAATCTTCACTTCTGTGTTATTCATTTAGGTATCTATTAATGAAAATCAATTAGCATTTTCTTTATGTTCCGTGTTTCTTAAATAATATGGAAAAGTCAGACTTGATGGCTATCATTCTGCCTTACAGCAATACTGTTGACATTCCTATTTAAAACATATATATATATATATATATATATATATATATATATATATATATATATATATATTGTCAAAATATGGTATTCTGAATATTTATTTGAAGATATGTATCTAGCAAAGGCAGTAATTAATGTTCCATATATGCCCAGAATTGAGTAATACAGATGCAGAATTACTTTCATAATGTTCTGAAGAGTTTGGTCATTGTGTCCTAGAGCATATAATGATATGGGTCCTTTCATATTTTTTCAGGTGACTTGAAAATGATATTACCTTTCTTGCCTGTGATAGAGGTGAGATCAAGGACAAAATACTCAACTGTTTGTATGAGCTATTGAAGTACTTGATTTTATTATTGATTTGATTGTAGAAACTTCTAATTTTTATAATGCATATAGTTGAATAAGATCCTTGAGTATGCACTCTCCACTAACACTTGTGTGTGATCAATTCTTAGCCAAATTGGTTTCTGATTGTGAAATACGTTTTCATTTTCGTTCCTTAGCAAATCATAGCACTGGTTATTAAATGGATGTGTTTTCATAGATTGATACCAGTTCTTCAGTAAATTAGGTTGGCTCTCAAGCACAGCCTTGGATCAAGATCAGTGATAAACAATACAGTCACACAATGTCTAGTGGCCTGTTGCAAGAGGTCATCAGAACAGAGAAGTGGGTCTGTCATCTTCAGAAAAAAACAGGTATATATATCGCTGCATCATTCTCCACTGACCACATTCTGTGACAATAGAGGATTCAATAAAACAGCAGACAAGTTTCCTGCCACTTATGTGCTGTTTAAGAATATAGTGATTCAAGTCCTCCGAGAGTGCCATGTTTAAAGTGAAATGAATGAAAACACAGACAGCAGTCTGGCCTTTCTGAGATGACACTCTGATATCGTGACCAGATCTCACAGCTCCGGTCCCTCTGACAACCACTTGTCAACAAGGCAGGCTGGCCATGACTTTGGTTAAGAAAAAAGAGTGAAAAGGCAGAATGATGAAACGCATGGCTCTAGCCACGTATTGTATCTGTGCTCAGAGTGATCCATACACCAATCACTGAAGTCATTCAAGGCTTTCCTGGTGCTGAAAAATGGAGATGGCCAGGTATGTAAAGATGATGTGTCATGAGCTGCCACTGATGAGTTTACTGTAGCCAGGCCTTGTATTCGCATCAAAATGTGTCAAAAGTTGACAGAGCTGCATCGCACTCGGTCTGGCAGTTTAATTTGGTGTCGGCCATTAGTGTAACACTTTTAGTACAGTGCTTTCTGCCAGCAAGATGAAATGCCCTCATGCACTGTCTCCCCCTTTGAGACCCCATGGGTGCAGGTTGGGTGAGCACAAAAGGCAGAGGTGCATGTTTACTTGATTTGAACTAAAATGACCCCAAGTACCACACATTGAAATGTGCTCCATGTTTGTCATAATGCCTGAATTTAAAGGGATGGTTTTCCCCTTAGTGATCCAACCTTCCTGGATTCTCTTTCATGCCCAGTGTTATCTTATAAATATCTAATTAAGAAAAATATGTTGAAAATAATTAGAAAATGAATCCACATTTTCTTCAGGTATACTATAAGATAAATATAGCTACAGCCTTGGGTAAATTGGGAATTGATACTGATGTAAAAAAGAAAGAAAGGAAGAAAGCACAATGCAATCCATAAGAGCCTCAGATGACTCTTTATAAATAAAAGTCAGGCCTTTGGACATGGAAATGTTTTAAGTGAGTGAAATCACTCAAGTTTATTTTATTTTATTGTTTTTCAAAAAGGGGATAAACAATGTCCTGTGAAATACTTTTATATATATATATATATATATATATATATATATATATATATATATATATATATATATATATATACATTTTTTATTTATTTATTGTAAAATACATCTATTATACAGGTTCTCATTACAATTCTTGTTTCATTCATTGTAGCCAGTTTTCCTGCTGTTTTCATTCCTGGAATTTCCTTTTTGAAAGCTTTTGTTTGAAGGTGAGGTCTTTTATTCTTTCTTGTCTTGGAATACAGACTCCTACTTCAGCCTAATATTTTTCCAATTCTCCACAACACCTATCAGTGTTCATCACAAGATTGACATTGAGGGCTCACGAATATGCCATACAAATTTAAATAACAAATCAATATTTACATATATATATATATATATGTTTTGAATAGCACTCTACAGCGGGGAAGGTACAGTAGCCCTCCATGGCTCAGGAGTTACACAGTAATGTACTTGAAATCCAGATATATCTGAAGCCTAGCAGGTTAGACAATTAGAATCTACTGGGATTCAAAGCCACTGTTTTCTAGCTGCAAGGCAAACACTTATCCACTTTGCCATAGCCCCACTTTATAATCATATTAGGGCTGGCCAAATCACTCATATAAACCGATACTAAGTGGGTAGCACATATTTTTTTCCCCTCCATCTCAGTTTAAATAGAGCTCTGAAAAAAATTGTTGCACATTTATCTGAAATTACATTTCACTGTCCATCTTGGAACTGATGGAAATCCTGTTCCCCTAAATGTTGTAAGCCTTTGTGGGTGACATTTCTGAAGTGCACAGGGAGGGTGTAATGTGGGAAAGTAAGATGTGTAATGCGTTTCATCTTGTGTGAGGTCAAGATAATGAAAAATGATGGTGTTTTTTCCAATAAATGTATCTTAAAACCACAAGCACATTTGACTTCATAAACTATAGATACTAAACAAACCAGCTAGCAAAATATATAGTGTGGAATTTTGTCTTGGTATCTTTTTCACACTTTCAGTACTGATTGATCAATATGTGTTACATACTCCTTTTACAGGCAATGCATTTGTGCAAGGACCCTGCTCTTTACATCCCAGAATTGTTTTTAAGAATGGGTACCTGAGGAAAATCATTGTAATGCTGTTATATAGTTTTGTCCTATTACATATCATAGAAATACATAAATATAGTGAATGTAAATGTTTTAAACTAAATTTACTTCATTTTAAACAGTGTATAAACCATGGATGTAATGGCACGGGTGTCCAAATGCACAGAGATTTTATAAAACACAGAGATCTTGTGAAATATGCATGCCCCATAATAGAAAAACAACCAATTCAACATCTGTCTTCTTCAGGTGAATTCCTTTCAACAAGAGTACAACCTGAAAGTCCCTTTTTTCCTTAGGTGAGTACATGGAAAATGTGGCTTTCTTTCTTAAATAACTTTGGAGTATTACTGATGGATTTTAAATATATATAATTATATTTAAATCATCATGGTTCAATTCAAATAAATCCTCCAACTGAAATTCAAATACTGTGAAAGACATAACTGATACTGCTTGAGAACATTACTCTAAACGCATCAATATAATGTCTACAACTAAGTATTTTGTTATTTGTGAATAATACAAAGAGTCCATTATTACTCTTTAAACAGGCCATCATTTTCATTTCGACTGTAAGAATTTGCACAGTGAACTCGAGATGAATCAATGTTTATTTATGTTTGTGTTTACTCTGCATTGAGGTAAAAGGGGCTAGTCACATGCCCACACACTACACTGCCTATATCATCTACTTCCTTGTATACATGGGATAAAAAGCATGTCTGTAGAAGCTGTAAAGATATTTTTCTCTGTCTTGGCAAACTTACTTTAATATGTAGTTGCTACGCTGATAGACAAACAGCAGAGTACACTCGCATAAACTGATAGCAGGCGTTCAGTGTGTGCCCCACCTTGATAATGCAGCAATGTCTTGAAGCTGCAGTCTCCTGGTAACCAGTCGAAATCTTCTTGAATTCTGAACCATTTCTCTATTGATTATCTCTATGATTCACACTGAGTAATACTGTTCTTTGTCTGCTTCCAGGCACAAAGGCAAAAGACACAACGCTGCATATCTTAGCATCTATATAGACTCAACCTGCTTTTGTAAAATATCATTGACCAAATTTCCTACATCAAGATAATTTCAGACAGCTGTCAAAAGCTATGCTATATATGTGTGTATGTGATTATATATATATATATATATATATATATATATATATATATATATATATATACACTAAACGATGTATTTCAGCCTGTTTGTAATGCAATGTCACTTACAAAATGTATATGTTACGGGGGTTTTAAAATAAATAAAAACAAAATATATTTACAATATGATTAGACATCTAATGACAGGAAATGTTTAAGTCAAAAATTCAAGGTTCGGTTTTTCACACATATTTAGTATGTTCAAAGTTGAAATTTGATAATGAATTTGATCAGCTGTATTTAATTGATTTTCAATAAGCTGCACAAAATTAAATGTTACTTACGCATCTAACAAATATAAAAGATGCTTTTAGTTATTTTTTAAAAATGGATCTGTTCTTATACATTTGCTGTCATCTGTGGAGGTTAAATAAGATGATATCTTGTCAGGTTTCTCTTTTATGAACTAGCCAGTGAAATGCAGCATGTAATGTAATGTACTCTTGGAGCAGTATTAATAATTAAACGTTCAGTTTTATTTACTTTGTAACTATGGTCAGGTTATGTTTTAACTAGCTAAGCTAAGCTAAGTTTAGTGATAGTATTGAGGACACTGAAGCACTGATAGCAGGCCCTGATTTTGTTTACTCTGAGCCACCTGTGAACAGTGCAAGCACACACATAAATTAGCAAAGGCGTGCCCTGAAACACTAATACATTACATTCTCGTTTTCAAAGCAATAAAGTTAATGCACACAAACGCACCAGCACACAATTTATGGTAAGGGTTTCTTCGTTAATTGTTGGACCAATTTTCTCAAATAGTTTTGGTCAGTGACGATGTTTGCAATTAGAACAGATAGCAATCAATCTTGTCAAAATATCCATTGAGACCGCATGTCTCCTTTTGATTGCTCAGGATGAATCTCATCCTCCTCTTTAGTTTCCATTGTAATTTATTACAATCCTTACGTATCTCAACAGTGTTGATGTGAAGACAACAGAGAATGAACTATAAACTACATATATATATATGTTATTTTGGACATCATAATATTTTTGATTAATCAAATGTCTGTCTCCCCTTTCTCTGTTTTTACAGCACATATTTGAAGTTTTAGTTTTAGAGTAATTACAGAATCACACAACCGATAATGTAAACAAATCATGTTGGATTAACACCATCCAAAAACAAAAAATGTGATGTGTGTGTGTGCATTTTTGAGTGTGTGTATGAGCACATCTGTGTAAAAATGCTCCTTCGGGCCTCCGGTCAAAATAAAATGCTCCAAGTTGTTTCTGAATGCCAATCTGTATACAGTTCACATTCAGATCAACACAGTGTCAGCCTTTTGGTACACTTTACATTTTAATGAAGGTTGTTTCCTGTAAGTGATAAAAGGATATCCACACTTTGCAGGTGTATATAATCCCATAAATGGGAAATACAAGGTATTGGCCTCTATGTAATTGCTTTTTAATAGCAGTTAGTTCCACCTCTAACAATTCTCACCATGATCCATATCGTTTGTTCCTGTTTAGCATGACCCCCATATGTAAAGACACTGTAGATACTCCAGCCAAGTTCGGTTTGAATTCAATGAGGGACAGCTGTGGGTGCTGGAAAAACAGCTGTTTCTCCATATAGGGACAAATTGTAATGACTAACTTCTGTGTGGGCTGGAGTCTCTCAGCAGCTATTCTCTACACGTATAAAGGAGTCCTATCATTCGTATATTTAAAACAAATTAAGATTAATCTAATTGCTCTATTTCTTACAGCTTGTTTACAGTGAAATAAAACATTAAATATATGGACACCAGCTTAGTTCTTTCTTAAATGTTAGACGGCTTATCTGAATAGAGAGAGAATTATATTCAGATTTTATTCAGGTCAATCCCTCTGTTAAAGGGGTTATAGTAGAATGCAATCTCACTACTTCCCTCCACCGTGACCGCAGTGCTATGTATACCCATAATGCTTCATAATTTAATTAATTAATGATTGGTATGCCGTATGAATATGTTCCAAATTTATACAATTGCGTATTCATTTTCTGTGTGATTGAATCCGTTAAAACTCACAAAAAGGCGATATTCACCAGTAATGATTCATCACGCATTATTACGTGACTGCCTGGGTGCCAGTAATACAGTATTATTCATTCATCTCCGAGGTTCGCTTTATTTTCCATAATCACCTGTCTCAGATTAATGCTGGGTTCACAACGTATTTCAAATTTGTTGCTAAAAAAAATGAATTACTTGCATATACTCTGCAATATTATTTGTATTTTGACATTGATATTAATGATTATTAATATTAAGGTTATTTTTTATTTAGATTTTTCAGTGATATAAGTTGAAAGGTACATTGTCTTCTTTAGAGTTTGCAGTTTTCAGATAGAAAGCCTGTAACACTGCAACACCGAAGACCCCAAATCTTGGACTATCAAACATGCTGCACATAGACCCAGCACACCGGTATCCTCTGAATCAGCAAGCCGTGCAGAAAGATGCAAAGCTGCCTCTATCGTGTTAGTTAAATACTGATGTCCAGTTAGCCTAGTCAGACCGTTATTCATCAATTGGTTCTAGTCTTCAGGTAAACGACAGTGCCTCTGAGTTTTAAGATATAGAGTTCATGTTTTCAGGTCAAGGGATGGTCAAAAACATGGCTGGGGTTTTCACTTTTACCACCATTACCTTTTAAGAAGTGACTTGTTGCATTGTTTTTTCTCCAATACATACACTCGACTCCTTATAATTGCATATATGATATTTGCAAACTCTGGTTTATTGCATAGCAAGCAGAAGGAACCGTATTAAAATGCATTGTTTTAATTTAAACATTTTTATTGAACGGATTATTGCAATGTGGCCCCATTCACAATTTCACAATGCAGTTTAAACCTGATAATTGTATAGTGCTTACCACTACAGTAAAGTTCAAACTTTATTGCTTTACATGCAATTAAATACTTCCCTACTGTTTTCTTAGTATTGTTGTGCTTCTGAAACTGTAAAGCAAAAGGGGCCGCAGTTATTAATTTATAAGTGTAGGGTTTTGTCGCAAACTAATAGCCGCAGCCCACTGTGCACTGTACTGATGATTAATCTATCAATGTGACAAAAAATACACATTATTGTGTTAGAAAGACGCATTATTGCGCCCAATTACAACACTGTAATGTGTATTTTTAACACAATGTGTTTTTCAGACAGGCTTTGTATTATGTGCTGGACATATTAGCTCTGGACATAGTGTGGGCATAGATTACATTGTCTTTATTGTATTTTAATATCTTGCTCCGAATTAATACATACTCTGGTTAAGTGCACGACCGTCTCAAGCCTATGCAATTATGCGGAGTCAACTGTATATAGTAGCTGTATAGGCCGTATACTAGATATATGATCTGAACTCGTGGTCTGATTCAGTCAGCGTCCACGCCACGGATTGTGCTGGACAGCTGGATTGGGGAGACGCATTTACGGGATTGAAATCATGTGGACTCGGGTGATCAATACTGAAGTGCGCCCACCCCACACAGCTCTATTGCCGGATCCATTGGTAAATCCCCAAGACGAGCAAACATCCAGGAGAGGGTTCAGCATTTAGCATTTGAACTTCTCCTCTGTGCTGCGGCAGCAGGGTGTTTTGTCCTGGGGTCACTGACCCCCTGCTCCCCCATCAGCCGCATTGAAACCTTAATTGAAGGACAGATGGTTAGCTTAGTGCAGGGCGCAGCTTACGAGCAGTCAAGAAAAACATTTTAAAAGATGGTCAAGTTAGGATCTATTATAAAGAGGCTTTTCCAGGTATATTTGTCTCCTAGAAACAAATGCATTGGGTAACATAGGCTAGAAAACGGTGTTCAGCATTTTTTTTTCCCAACCTCAGGTGTCTGAGTTGTCTTTTGACTCAACATTTGGAAAAATCAAAAAGCAAAACAAAACAAAAACTATAAAATAATGTATTAATCAAAACTAAGAATGTTAAACTATTTTTTCTCAAAGGATAGTAATTTTAAAATTGGCAGTGGGGAAAAAGGGTAATCGATATGTAAGTGACGTCAACAGCGTGCTGATATTTGTGCTGTTAACGAAGCCCAGTTAATTGCCAGGCGCCCTTCCACATGGCTGCCGCGCTCATATATGGCTTTTTATAATGGGTTATTTTGCAGTAATGAAATAGTTCCCTCAAGTGTCCAATTATTGTTGTAACTGTTGTCATGTGCTGCTACATGTGACGTTACATGCTTACCAAGCAGATGTGCGCATTACAATAATGGATATTTATGTATGTTAATATGGCAGTATTTAGCATGGGCACTATAGCCTGCACTGAAAAACATGGTCCTTATTTCATTCGTGTGCATAGTTAAATGTATTATTATTATTATTATTATTATTATTATTATTATTATTATTATTATTATTATTATTTGCCCTGTACCCGTAATTTAAAATGTTTAACGCAGGCCGTGTTAAGGGGCACTATTATCTCGATTAGGTTATTTCTTTCATATACACTCTTTTGGAAACAATAATCATCATCATCATTTAAAGCTAAACCAATGGTGAATAATGTTAAGGCTATTTATAACTTTGTTTTGACGAATCTTTCCATCTTCCTATTTAAAATGTACCAAAATAAAAATTTCCTTATATATTATTTTTATATTGTTTTTAAAATGCAAATTAATTTAAAATGTAGTGCATGATCTGCAGCAAAATAAACGTGTTTGTTTGATTAAAGTCAAAAATTGAAAATTGTAGTGTTCCACAGATCAATGCTTTTATATCTATTATTCATAACGTACCGAAATATGACAAGATTGCAAGTATTTTGCAATGAAAACATAGAGTAACGTATACCACTGTTAGCTGGATACCTTGAAACCATAAAAGCATTTCCAACACAATGACAAACTGGCCGCCTTGTTTTAGTAACAAAAGGTCAAATCAACACATATAGATTGTAATTTTGTAAGTGGAGCAAACGCATTATATTGAAAATAATGTATATCTTCTTTAACGTTTTCATTTTAGGTTACAAGCTTCCATATTGCTCATTCATAAAATATTAAATGTATTCATCATCCGTTTTTATTTTGTATATTTTCCAATCTGGTGAGAAACTAATATAATATTTTTTTTAGAGCAACTAAACAATTTTGAGGCAATAGAATTTGAAATTTGAAATGGTATGAGTATATATTTAGTATTAGGGGTATAGCAATATTTCCGTAGGCTCCATAATGCTAAAGGGACAATGCTCTGTATGCAAATATAGGTTGCTTTCTGATTGTTTTTTTTTTCTATTTTGCTTAAAAGATCATTATCTATTTCCTTGTGTGAACATCCACCCTTAAACGCTCTGTTTCCATGCTGTAGCACCTGCTGCATACGAATTGCGGTAAAATATGGGCGTACCTCCTAAAACACAACCATAAACAAAACCTTAATTTGTGCTTTCTTAAATTAGGGATCAAAACCCCAAGACAAGCCAGGGCCCTGATGAGAAGAGGCGAATGCAGGCTAATGCTGCGATATCTGACATCACCCTCCGTTAGACAGCTATTGCAGATCGAACCTTTCGATTGAAACTGAACCAATTTGCATACTGATTCCCTTTCATGGCGCTGCGGATCCATAACAAGCCAGGCAGCTATTCAAATGCAAGTAGCATCTCTAAATGCACGGATACACCGGCCAAAAAGAGCTGCCCACCAGCACAGGGATGAGAAGACCCGGGATTTTCCGCTGGATGTTGACTATCTGTTATTAGAAATGGAGGAGGAAAAAAAAAGATCTTTCCCCCGGACGAGGGGATGCTGCGAGGGGGCCGAGATCTCCTGACCTGCGGCAGCGGAGACGGAGCGACGCGACAGGCTGTGCTCGGCGAGATCGGTTACTAACATATATGTATATTCATGTATGACGCGGACAAACTTGCAACAGAAAGAAAAGAAAAACTGGGGACAAGTCTTTAAAATGAAATTATGCAGATACGCTTTGCTTCGGGCAACACTGAGATGCGTCCAGCGTGGGATATTAAAAGAAGCAGTATGCCCTGAAATGGTCTAATATGCCTCGGATCCTAGCGGTAAGCGTGTCTACCGAGGAGGAGGAGGAGAGCAGTAGCCGGGCTCAGGGCGCGGGGGTGTCTGTGCTTTGAGCTCTGCGGGTCAGCAGCAGCGTCACGAGCTCGGACCCGCACCAAACCCGCACAGCCCTCGCGCGGTGCGGTGTCCGGCCACATCGCGTCCGGCCCGCTTTACAGTAGCGTTACATCATTGTTTTAAATGCGGGGACGTCGCATCTCAGCCTCACCAAACTTCATGTGCAACAATCTAAACGCACACCACTGTATGCAACAATGTCCATCACGTTGCAGAAAATTCGGAAATAAAAATGTATTTGCGTTGTAACTGTTAATGGCAAAACTCTTTACAAGAGGGACAGTTTTATGTGGATCTGAATCTAAAATGCGAAGACTCGTGGGAACGCGGTTAATGCACACGCGTTGCTGTTTCGTTTATTGTATAACAATATAAAACGACTGCTAAATGTCTTATTGAAATACTGGCTGTACGAGATCTTGTCGTTAAGATGTAAACCGCTCGTCGTTTTTGGTTATTCCCTTCCAGCTTAACCATTGTATCAGCAGGCAGTGTAGCTGTTTATCATGAGATACATCGCCGTTTATTTAAATTACTACCGCAATTGTGCTTTTTGTCCGGGCTTGTTGTCGTTTTTGCATTGTTTTCCAATTAGATCATTATTGCCATTTATACTTCAGCTCCTGTATTTAGTTCAATGCGGAACACAGCATTGAATGGCACTACCGTATCAGTATACAGGACACAATTAAGAGACCACAGCAATTTTGTTCTTAAATCTGCATCTCTACATGTGTGGCAGCCATTCCATTCCATTCCATTCACATTTGTGTTTGGAATTTGGAAGAAATGTTGTCAGCAGTTTATAGAATAAAACAAAAATGTTCATTTTACCCAAACACATACCTATAAATCGTAAAACCAGAGAAACTGATCATTTTGCAGTGGTCTCTTGATTTTTTCCTGAGCTGTATATCTCAGCATGTTGTGTGGAAAACATAAAACAAAAACATGTTATAATTAGAAATCCATGAGCTGCCCTCGTACACGTTTGCTTTATTTCAGGGGAGGGGGTGGGGGGAGGCTGTGAATGAACATCTTAATCAGAGCTGGTTTTCTCCGCACACCATCCTGGTTCACCTGAAGATGCGGTCTTTTATACCGCAAATAACACGTGTGCGGGTTTGTCCGTGTGTCTGCGCCTGCGAGACAGGGAGACAGAGAGACACGGGGGGGTGGGGTGCATGCGTGAGAGTCTGTTTGTATATGGTAGTGTGGATAGATAGATAGATAGATAGATAGATAGATAGATAGATAGATAGAGTTTGCCGTGAATATGGAAAATAAAACTGGATTCGAAATGCACAGAGGGTGGCAGTTAAACATTGTCACTCTACCTGTTCTAATCTTTACGACTGAGTTATTGTTCAACTAAATCTGAAAATATTTATTTGATCAATAAATGTAGTTACAGAATATAGAATTAACAATATGTATGAAACTAAATCATCAAATAACATAATTAGGAATAATGCTAACTCAAAATCCAAATCATGTTCAGTTGCTATAAATTTAATGCAAGTCTTTTAAGTAACATTCGTAAATTGTTGCACTGTGTAACTGTCTTTACAAATACAAAATAGCTATTTATAATGGAAATTACACAGTCATTAGAGAATATATATATAACCACAGTTATGGAAAAAAATTAAGAGACCACTGCATTTTGTTCTTAAATGGCAGCCATTCCATCCATTCATAATTTTATTTGGAATTTGGGAGAAATGTTGTCTATAGAATAAAACATTTTTTTTACCCAAACACATACCTATAAATTGTAAAACCAGAGAAACTTATAATTTTGCAGTGGTCTCAATGTTTTCCAGAGCTATATATATATATATATATATATATATATATATATATATATATATATATATATATATATATATATATATAATCTATTGAATACTGAATTTCTCGCTGCTAATGTTTAAACCAGTATTATTAATTACATTAAATATTAATCAAATCAAGTACCTTAATTAAAATAACTTTCGACCGTTTGGGCATGTTTTTCCCAAAATAATAGAACGTTAAAAAAAATGTACGTAAATTGATAAATTCATATGCGTCAGTCAGTACCATCCAAAGGGACAGATAAAGCAAACGTATCACTCCTAGTAACAGCTCGGATTGACCACGACGTATTGATCAATTAATTTAGGCCTGTATAGGTACACAAGCATACATGTCTCCCTATAAAGAGAGAGTTTTCATTGTATGATAAAAGTTTACTTCCTTTAAGTAACCTTGAATCTGAAAGCTGATTAAAAATCGTATAACTATCACAGTACCCATTATCTCACATGATTATTATGACATTGGCAAACATTAATGTTGCCGTTTGGCACCTTTCTTTTAAAGGAACCTGTGTGACCTGTTAAATATGTACAATCAGAATCACTGAGGTTGAAGGGGTAGCATAATTTGTATATGAACTGTGTGAATTATTATTATTATTATTATTATTATTATTATTATTATTATTATTATTATTATTATTATTATCGTAGTAGACTGTATTCATATTTTAACTGCTTAACTGTCAGTGTCAGTTTGTTGCCTAGTGCAGTAGGTATGGTGATAACGTGATATCAAATTGTGCAGCTTATCGTTTGGGTACACAGTTAACATGATAATGGCAAAAAGAAAATCAAGAAGACTTATCATCAAATGGGACAAAAACACAACTTGTTAGATATTAGCTGGGTGCCTGCATAAACTAAAACCGACCGTAATAATTGGGCATAAACCAACGTGACCTTTTTTAGTGACATTTTAATTGGCTTATCAACCCGGATCCTGAATCCTATTATCTGTGAATCTGTGTTCTTAATAGACACTTGTTAGCCAAGTAAATACCCGGCCTACACACTGGTAACATTTTTTTAAATACTACATGCTACTCCAGATCTGCAAAAATAAATAGTTACTTTTAATTGAACTTTAAACATAGTTGTGAAATCTGTGTCTAAGTAGAATATGATTAAAGATGCCAGATTGGACATTTTCACGTTTTTTTTTTTCACATTCAAATACAAATGTTTCGACTGGTGTCTTAAAATTAAAGTAACGGTCTTTTTAATGTTTTGTTTGTTTGATTTTTACTATCCCACTTATGCCCCTAAATATTGCTATTTTTTCAATAGATTTGAATGTATATTGAATATTGATTTATTCTTTCCTGTTTATTTAACCCTTCATTAGAAACCTCGTTAAACACATATATGTGTATACAATCTTAAAATTTGGATTTCTGTAGTTATTTTTTTTAAGATAGTTGTTCATAACTATATTTTGCCCTTAAAACAATTCAATCTTGAATGCCATAACGTCTATAATGTATTCTGTACCCTGTTTATCTCATTTGAAAGTGGATGCTATATTGCCTTTCAGTGTTTATTTTTGAAGCTTATTGCGGGAAAATGTTTTTTTTTTTTTTTTTAATCCTATAGCACAGACCAAACAAGTCAAATTGGAAGAATATGTATTTCCAATTCGATAAAATACTATAGTACACAAAGCGGTAATAATATTAATTTCCATTAACAAGCAGTAGAAAAGTAGTGCAAGTGTATTATTTATGTATGTGTTTATTTATCTAGTTGAAAGCTTTGTCCATGTATTGACTAACACACTACAAAATTATACACAGTATTTTCTTTTTTAAATGCATTAGAATGCAACACGTTATACTGTGGAGCAAAACAAGGTATATAAGAAAATAATACATTTCTGACTTGTATAATTGCCTTTCTATAGAAATCTGAAATCACTTTCTTGAGAAA